>NC_060154.1:10435457-10436966 GCF_021292245.1 Micropterus dolomieu
GCAAAAATATCAATAGTGAATGTAACAGTAAAACATCAATTGACAATGTATTTAATTTGTTTTTCACCAAATACGAAATACATCTGACGACTTGAAACATGAAACCCAACGTGAGTAGTACACTGTGTACACTATGTACTTTGAATTGAATGAATTTTATGAATTTTGACAGGGTGGTGTTTTCTCACACTGTAAAAAAATATTCCTTTTCATTTCACAGATCTTCATTCTTTGTATTTTTGAAATACATGAATGTTTCAAAAAAATTACAAAAACAAACTGTGAATTTACATGTCTAATGTAAAATAACATGGAAAAACCTGTAGCTGTGAATAACCATAACATTTCTGTTATCTTAAACTTTTTGGGTTTTTCTGTTACAATACATTCAGGAATTTTCAGTATTTTCACAAATATTATTTTTCTTATTTAAAAGAAAAAAGGGTTAAATTTAAGTTTGATACTGTAACAACATTTCTTAAACGGTACAATTAGTAACAGTTACAACGTAACAAAAAACATATGTTCTGTAACTTGACATAGATTTTCTTGTTAATTGACAAATATCTCCTTTAATTATGGAAATTTGGAAAATAAAAACATTGAATAAATGTTATTTTAATCAGTATATAGTGTCTACAAGTATTGTTAAACTGTCGAAACACAGTTTTGATAATTGAAAACAGCCATAATTACTGTAATTTCACAGCTTTTGACTTTCATTATAATTCTTAGATTACAAGTTAGATTAACATAGTATATAAATGCCCCAAATCGCCCGATGTCAGCTGGGATAGTCTCCAGCCCCCCGCGACCCTGTATGCGGATAAGCGGTTGACGATGGATGGATGGATAATTGCCCCAAAGTGGTAAAATTACAGAAAGGTAATATTTAATTTGTTGTTAAATGACAGGTGTTATTTTATTCTATAATAGAGACCAGAAACCCATTTTAAGTTATCTTGTACTAGGGTTATTTGTGACAGTTCCAGTTCCTTAAATTTACTTAATTTGAGGAAACTCACACATTTACATTTATTAATTTAGCTGATGCTTTTATCCAAAGCGACTTACAATTGAGGTCGCACACCTCCGGACCAACTAGGAGTTAAGTGTATTGCTCAGGGACACAATGGTGGATGGGTCACAGTGGGGGATTGAACCCAGGTCTCTCACACCAAAGGCATGTGTCATTGCGACATCACCACTCCACAGACCTTTTAAAGTACCACCATAATACAAATTCCCACATCTGATACTATTTATAGACCATTTATTCAGGCATTTTGCTTTGATAGGACTGTACAGAGACATGAAAGGCAAAGGCCAGGGGAAAATGGTGGTTTTACATACAGTGAACTTAATGCACAATCCAAAGACTTCTTCCCTGGTTTCAATATGATATTTTATGACTTTCTAAAGCCAGTTTTTGTATCTGGTAAATGTTGTTACGGCTGTATGTGTTTCTCTGTGCTGTGCATCCTTGTTCCTTTTCTGTCCTCTAGTTCT
>NC_060154.1:10437066-10506729 GCF_021292245.1 Micropterus dolomieu
TCCTACTCAGTATGGATAAACATGTATTTAAGACAGACTTGCAAAGGTGAACCTATCCTATACCTGAGGAACTAATGAAAAATAAATGCACAATTTTATATAAAACAAGGGAAAGCAGCAAATCCTCACATTTTCAGCTGGAACCTGCCAAGGTTTGGCCTTTTTGCTTGATAAGTGACTTAAATTGATCATTGATGAGACCAGTTGTTTCAGTCACAGGGTTTACAAGGTCCTTCTTGACCTTTAGATAAACAGTATATTTAGATTGTGAGCATGAAAAGTTTTCTTTCAGTGGGAGTAATGTTTTATTTTTACTACTGAGGACGTTTCAGACCAATCACAATCAGTTGTCATTTCCCCCCCTCTTTCTCTAAACACTAATCTGTGGTAACACGATGCAATTTAATCAGTAAAATTAACTGATTAAAATGAACAGATCATATAGGGGTTTCGCAGATTATTATGGATAATTTCCATGAAACCGTTGCTGCTGTTATCGAATGAAAGATAATATGAAAAAGTTATTTGTGGTACCTGCTTGTGACAGCATTTTTGACTGAAGTACTGCAGAGTCTCGGACTCATCGCAGTTGGATATCCATACCTCTAGGCCATTTCATTCCCATCACATCTCCTGCAAGCATTGTGATTTGCAGTTATGAGTGTGAACTGTGAACCCCCCCCAGCTGTTTACAGCCCGCAGAGCTTATAGGCTCCACTATGTGCAGTTTGACTACTTTCTTAACTTCAGACAGACTGTTGGGTTCTGACTGTAGGGCCAGAGAGCAGGTTGCAGCTTCTGTTTCAAGATCTGAGATTCAGGGTGGTGAATGAGTGCTGAAGTTAAGAGGAGAGATCAAGAGAGCAGTGAAACAGGATTAGAAAGTGATGACTTGGGGCAAAGACACAGCTCTCAGACAGCACAACCATGGTGGTGTGTGTCTTTGCGCGTGTGTGTGTGTGTGTGTGTGTGTGTGTGTGTGGTGGCAACTAGACACTGAATAAGAAACACATTTACAATATTCTACACTGAGAGACACAGAACATTTTCCTAATTTACGGTTGTAAGTTTATCAAAAATACAGATATCAATGTTATATATGAGAGTATTTAAACTCTGATATGGATGTATTCACTGTAATTTTTATATATCAAGTCTCATTCAATTTAAAAAGAGACATGAGCGACTGTACTGCAGGAACTGTGGGCTTTGTCTGTTGTTTTGAAGCACTGCAACACTGTTGAAAGTGTCAGTTGACAATTTTATCCTTTTAAAGGACTTCAAAGGTCCCACTTGAAAGTGTTTGATGTCTCTCTGTTTGACTTTTTTAACCTTTTTATGCACATTTTCCATAAGATTGCAACTCTTGCTTATGGGAAACCTGACAATGCATAATGACCAATGACAGTGGAATTGCACATCAGGGGAAAAAGGGGAAATAACTAAAACATGGAAAGATGATATTTTCCTTTTACTTATACACATTTTGTTGCACTGTGGTTCTTTTATGACTTGGGATAATGACTTCACAATATGTTGATTTGGATTTAACAGAACAGTTTTATTTATAAACAGGGAGTGAAAACACTTCATTCAACTACACACATCCACTAACATTAGAAATGTGTCTGTGCATGGAACAAGATTTCACAGTGCTGTCCGATTTGTTACACAGTGTTTAGAGCCCTCACACCCACCTGCTCTCAGACGCTCACAGATGATGCCATAATGAGTCTGTGAGAGTTCAGTGATTAGAGCTTGGGGGGGTCTTGGTTATTGTCATGTTTGTCGGAATGACCAGTGACCACAGAAAATCAGTGTTGTGATTTTATTTTTATTTACACACACCATTTCTGACAGTTTTCTCATTCAGTAAATTTCTTTCACATGTTCCATACAATGTCCACTCAAAAACAGTTTTCCTTGGTTCCCCTGTAATCCTTGGATTAGTAACTTGCCAGAAGATATATAAATAAAGACAAAATATTTCAATTAATATTTATGATAGAAACTGTATTGCCATGGGTCTTGGGTCTGTGTGTCAATATCAGTGATACCCAAGTGGATTCGAGCAGATTCCCTGTCAGCTCTGATGTAGCGTGTCATAATCATTGAAGAAGAACTGTGTTTTTTGAGGCAGTTAAGAGATTGTGAACTGCAGGGACACTTTTTGACCACGGTTGTTCGTTTTTTGGTGGCAAGTCACACTGCTACCATCGTTTGTGTTTGCTTTCTGTTTGGGTTTATTCTGGTCAACCACGTTTTGTATGATTTCTAATAATCAGGTCTTGCCCCAAATTTATGCAGGAGGAGAAAATTAATTGGCAACTATTTTGATAATTGATTAATCCTTCACCATCAAACATGACTAACATTCCCCAGTTCCAGATTCTGGATTTGCTGCTTTTCTCTGTTTCATTTCAAGGTAAATGCGCTTTTGTCGGTTTTGGAAAAAAAGCAATTTTATGATTTTAGCTTGGGCTTTAGTAGTGATGGCGATTTTTCTCAATTTATTGAGAAAATAATCTATCATGAAAATAATTAAAAAGTAATTATTTGCAGCCATAATGCTGACCTTTAGCTTTATATTATAAAATTTTCAACATATATTTCCCACTTTGTTGACTCATTTATGTGACCTCACACTCCTAATTTTGATATTTAACATGACTGCAGAACTTGAAGGCAGAATATGTTTAAACAAATGTTTGTACATCAGTAAAGAGAATAGTATTGAACAATGGCATCCTTTCAATGTGTAGTTGTAGATTCAAACTAGTTGTCTTGATGACTCGTGTCTTTCCTACATCACTGACAGTTTATATCTATATGAGATGTGATTCCTATTCCACAGGAGGTAATAAACCATTATCAAAGATGTTTGAGCAGTAATTTGAAACTGAGCATGAAATCCTGCACTGTATGCAGCCACGTAGGCCAGAGGAAGTGTAGTGTTTAGATCGTTTTGTTCTCTGACGCCTCCCTGTAGAAAACTCAGCCCTCGTGCTTCCAGCTCCAGATGGAGCTATCATAGAAGTTCTTCTGTTTATGGCCTTTGCTGCGGGAAGCAGCCAAATACCGTTGTAATGTGTTCCTGTCCCTGAGAGTACTATTTCATCTGTATGAATCTGAAGCTGAGACAGAGCTTGCATGCTCAGCAGAAGCCTCTCCACGAGATAGACTGAAGGGGGAGGGGTGTTGTTTGTTCGGACCAGTCCGACATTTCATCAGATCTCTCATCCTGCATGTAGACCCATAACCTCAAAATGCATCTAAATGCTTCACTGCAATTAATTTATCATGAAGGTGGAGTGTAGCTTAGGGCTGCATGACTCCTCTATCTGGTGTCATTGCTGTGCTTTGATGGGGAACGTAGAGGATTGTTATTGGATTAAAGAAAACCTAAAGCCATCAGCGCACATTTAGCTTAAAATTCTCTGATAATGGCAAAATATGAAATGACTGTTTCTTAAGGCAAACTTCAGAAGTTCTTCGGAGGGAAAGTGTAGTTTTAAATCCGTCAGTTGGTACCACATCTAAACCATCAGATGATCCAGCAGTGACAGTCCCCTGCGACAGACCTCTGCAGACTTGTGCGGTGCATGAATACAAAGTCGTGCAGAAGTGAAGATAAAATGTCCCAGAAAGGCATGAAAACTGGTTGTGCCCATAGAGGTTTGAACCACACTTCAGGACTCAGCCCAGTTCCCCTGCTGGCCTTTCTGCTGGTCCCTGCAGAACTTTCTCTCCTGAGTCTCACAGGTTTTGTCTGTCTGGCTTTTTCTGTCTCTTCCACTCTGACCCTGAATACAAATAAAAAGATAATGCACAAGCTTCTCCTTAAATGAAAAGGTAGTTTTCAGAACATGCTGTTTCCCAAACAAAACCAGCTCTCAAAAGCTTCCCAGGGTTTTCACATCTTTAGTTTAGGTGCTTTTTCCAATACAAATTTAGACAATAGTTTATTTAATATTTTCTCTTTTTAGCTGGTATTCCTACTAGAAAGGAGAGAAGTAGAAATTAAAGAGAAAATAATTTTTGATAATGGACTACATTTTTCAAGCGAGATGGCAGACTTTACTGAGTCCCAGCTTCTCAGTTGAAAGGATTTGCTGCTGTTCTTCTGTCTAATGTGATTAACTGGATTTCTTTAAGTTTTTGAGTGTTGGTTGGACAAAACATCACTATTTTCTGACAGTCTGTAGACCAAATGATTGATTGATAAATGGAAAAAATAATTGAGCATATTGATAAATTATAATAAACAATAATTAATTAAATATAAACATATGATAAGATAATAATTAAAGATTGTTACTCGCTAATCAATATATAAAATGATATACACTGAAAGAGCAAGGAGGAATTCAGTTTGAAAAAGTTGGGTGACACACATGTGCGATGGGTGTCTCAAACATCTGACCTTTTTGTTTTTCTAATAATCAAACGCCTCCCACATTTCCCTTGATACATAAAGTCTATACTGTGTATGTTCTCACAGAATGTAGCACTATATAAATAAGTTATGGCTTGTTATTGTCTTTATAATTCTTTAATAGTACTGTTAACCTGAATGATTTGTGAGTGAAGAAATTTCTATTGTACAAGTATCTTGGCCAAAATTATCTGAAATGAAATGAAAATATATGTGCACACATCATTTAAAAATAACTTAAATGACTAAAAAATGTTGTTTCTGCCTGTAGCTGCCACTCTTAGCAACACATTTTCAGCAGATTTTAGTTATTTCTGGTTAAATCTTCTTTCCCCATAATATATTAAACCTTTAGTATCAGCCTCCCCATAGGACCCACTAAGAGGCTGTAACCCATACAAAGACACTGTAGTTTCAATTCTCAGTCCTGAAATCAGTTTACACCTCAGGCAACATGTTGTCATGTTTTTGACCCCTTTAATTACTGAGCTGTAATGTGAACACAGTTCTGCCTCTACTCATGCATGGGGTGTGTACAGTATGACGGAGGGGGATGGATATATACTTGAACTGGAATAGATTAACAACAATTAATTCAGATGACCCCTTACTGGATTAGGCCTGTCTGGGTCAAACTGATCATTATAAGCAGATAATTATTACATGAATGTAAAGGAATGAAACAAACGGCTTCGCTATTTACTGAAATATACTGACGGTTTGAAAATACAATACAGCTATTTCAAATGCTTTTCAGATTACTGTACTATACTGTGTAAGTAAATTTCTGTACTGTGTCTAATTTAAATACACTGTACAGTAGAACAGTAGAGAGGACTGAGATCTGAAAATAAGCTGCAGGCTAGGCATGAACTCGTAGCAGAATTTGAAAACAAACGTATTGATAAAATATTCTGAATTTTTCCCCCATATGTTCTCACATATGACAAGACCCAAAATGAACAATGTATGTGGACTAATTGATTACTATTGATTACTACAAATTATTTTAACAACCATTTGTACAGGAATGATTTTGTCCCAAGCTTTTTATCCATATAAGTAATTGATCACTGTACTATACTTGAGTACAATTTAGAGGTACTTTATAATTACACTACATTTCAGAGTGAAATATTGCATTTTTATATAGCATTTTTACATGGTGGTTTTGCTACTTCACTTAGCTATGTTACTGAAGTTACTGCCCAGATTCAGATCGGATCTTGCTCTATCATTAGACATAAATCTGGAAACTTCCTGTGGGGTTGGACAAGAAACATGAGTTTAACATTTCCCTTGTCTCCACTTCTTTAATGACAGCTCTTCAGGTTGTCAGATTTGAATGGCTGCCTTCTTCTACCCAGTCATGCAGGGTTTAATCGTGCAACACCGGGTTTAATTAAGAGCTACACAGTTAATTGGATAGGGTGTGTGTAAAGTACAAGACGCTATGCCACATCTGATTCCACTCCTCTCTATTGCATCGCATTAGTTTAGGCAAGGCTTCTGAGACTGTCAAGCTGCTGTGCTGGGTTAGCTCTCCCTCAGCTCAGGAGAAATTTAATCCAGTTTTAATCTGCTCAAATCATCAAACCTCAGCGCGATGCATCTTGTCTGAGCTGATTAGCTTGATGTGCTTTTCACAGAGCAACGTGAAGACGGGCCAAATGAATGACGGGACATTAATTTCTGTGTGATCCGCTGTGACGGCTGGGAGCTGATGAGCGGTCAGTCATCAGTTCTCATTAAGATGAGAACATGAACTATTTTACTTTGATGTTAATTCCTATTTATTTGGGCTTACAGCCTTTAATGCCCGGGTTATCAGTCATGCAGCCAGACAACTATTTTTATTGAGTGTAATTAAGTACTTTCATGGTGCTGATTCGTGTCTGATGTTTTGAGCAGGATGTTACCTCCTGACAGTGAAATAAATATTGAGGTTTACCACAAACCTTAAATAAAATACTCCTACCTGAAAAGCTTTGTTACAATATCTTTCTTACTAAAATGGCTTTGCTCCTTCATAGAAATACACACATGCTAGCCACGTAATATTTTTACTTGATAAATTAGTGCCAAAATGGCCTTGCTCAAGGGCAATTGCACAGTGGCTGTTAAAGGTGATAGAGATAGTAACTCATACACATAAATGCTCAAGCTGGGAAATTACATGCAGTAAGTGACTGCTTGGAAGTAACATTCATGTTGCCCTACAGATGCCCTGTCTGTAACTGTTTGAAGTAACAGGTAGAAATAACACTTTGAGATTTCCCTGAAATGTAAAGTGCATTATAAATAAAATGTATTATTATTATTATTATTATTATTATTATTATTATTAGTTCTGCAGTGGCAACGTTTTCCACAGAGAACAAATTAACAAGTTGCCATGCAAAGCATTTAGTAAAGTTTGCAAAGCAGTTGGTGTTTCAGGTTTAAAAGCCCTAAAAACCAACTGCAAAATATTGCATGCAGTGTTCTAAGATTTACAGAAAGAGACACATAACTGACACAAAACTGTATTCTTTTACTACTATAATAGAAACAAATGCATTGCAACAGCAGGATGTTAATTACAGCACCATTATCATTTAAAAGCAGTTTGGCAGCTTGCTGTTGACGGTTGTGGTAGTTGCTGATTTTTCAGTCTGTTTATTGACAGACAATTTAGCTTATAGAGAGAAAAGCACAGGTGTAAAGGAAGTTAATAATGGCTTTTATCCATTTAAGTGTCCTAGTTAGCCGTGACAGAGAGCCAGTTAATCTATAGCTGGACACTGGAACTGGCACATTCAAATGGAATGTAGCCATTATCAGTGTTATTGATTGATTTCCTGCTAAACATGTTAAAATATCTGCTGTGAAAGAGCTCACAGGGCTTAAAGTAACTTTCTAAGCATTAAGAAACTTGTAACTAACACTTGGTAGCACTGAACCAATAGGATAAGGCTAAATGCAGTAGCCATAGATAGCCCAAGCTAGTTATTACTAGCTTGCAAGTCTCACAAGATCAACCTAATGATTATAAATGAACGAAAATATATTTTCTTTAACTTTGACCAGAATTCGTTGTCTTGTATACTTTGAGATTTAACAAATCAGTTTATTTTGTGACCTCATGCTTTCTGTGTCTGTTACCTTGACCAACTTTCATAGAAATCCCTTTTATGTGGCAGCAACCAATCAACTGTACTTCTATAACTCCTGTGAGGAATTGAGAGGGCATTTTATAATATTTTAATCAAATCAAATTCAACAAATCAAATTAAGAGACAAGCGTATCACAAATTAGTAGTAGTTTGCTCTTCATTTCTGCCATTTTTGTCCGGTGACTCCTTATTGTTCAGTTAACTTAGACCCATATTTGTGTATTGAGTTAGAGATATTTCTAGCTGCTTCCATACAGGACCTGAATCTGCTTCTTTGTCTGTGCTGCTTTTGTCTATTGTGAATTGTAGCTTCAATCTGTACTGTAACAATAATAACTATTGTTTGTATGCAAATGTAAAGCAATTTCTAACCAAATCCAGTGGGAACAAAGCTTCATATAGCCAGCACTGACCTATATAAATGGTTATTTCTCTGTCTTAGACAAAGAACAGACCCTTCTCCCAGCGCACATTATCCTCATTAATGTCAGTATGTAATTGACTTGAGAGGGGAACTGCTCATTGCATACATTAACATTATGCAAACTCTATTAACTGAGTAATGTTCCATGAATTCACTAAAGTGCCTGCGTAGTCCTTCATCGTTCTGTGAGCCTCTATCCATGTTTAGTCCCCACAATGAGTGTATAGTTCTTCAAAGAGAGCAGGATGGCTAATTGGACTGCTAGCGGTTAGCAGATCTTCAGCTTCATTTGCACCAATAGCCTCATTATACAGAGAGCATCATGACCTCGAGGTCCTTGAAAAACACAATCACATTTGGAAATTGGGAGTATATGTGTCCCTATTTATAGCTTTATCCACCATCAGTGGAAGAGTTGAGTCCCAAAGTGTCGATGCTTTGCACTCAGTGATTCAGTTCATTTTAATGATGGTACAGATGTTTTAGCCTTTTGGCTTTGATCAACATGTCTGATGCCATTTTTCTAGAATACATGTGTAAGTAATGCATTGCATTGCCTTTTCATAGAGCAGCTCATGAAAGCTTATTAACTAAAATTGCTTTTTCTGAAAAATTATGCCATCCAAAATATATTTATGGTACATGCTGTAAATACTGTAGAATGAACAAAGAAAATATTATGGAAGTTTATTGATGAGATTTGAGAGCGCACAAAACAAATCGCTATGTTTCTTTTTGTCGGAAGTTGTGCTGCAACTTGAACAATCAACCTGCATCCGGTTGATTCAGGATTATCCACAAATTGGCTGTGAAAAATTTTTAGTTCTAAAATCATGCTATGAAAATTGTAAATTATCATAGTAGCTGTGGATTATTTGGGAGAAAGTGGTACATTATTTCTGGAAGGACATGTTGCTGTTGAGTTGTTGAGTCATCATTTTTAATTTCTTTGAGCTCCAGAAACAGATTTCCATCCACTTGTGTTGTTTAATGTGAGATCATACAGTAAGTTTCAGTGAAGAATGTCTCAAAATCTCTGCAAATACAGACACAGATAGAGGTAAAAGAAAAGGTTATTTTGTGATTTTAAACTACCCCTTCAGTGTACAATAATGATTAATAGAGATTATAGAGTTTGCAGTAGACCTGGAATTAAAGTCTGAAACTGTTGTCTTGGTCATTTTTATATTCTCTGTGGAGAAACTGGATCAGTGAGGACTGTCACATGCAGACAGATGTGTTTATGTCCCTTAAAAATCAGGAATGTGACACATGACCTCAGGCTCATTTCACTGTTTGTGACAGAGCTGCGTGACAAAAGAAGCGTTCAGCCAGAAAAGAGATTTATTGACTTCCTTTAAAAAGTGACATGTGCTGTTACAAAATGATACATACCATTTAAACAAAGTAGGTACACTCTAAAAGCATTGTTCTTAAAGCTTACGCTCGTGTTCCCATGTTATGGGAACTTCTTTTTATTCTATAAGTATCTTTTGTATATTAACCTAGTCTGGTAAAATAAATCACCACTGTGTTAATTTTAAGGTTCTGTCTTACCTAAAACAACATGCTAGTCTCTTTTTAGGCCTATTTTTTAAGTTTTTAAGTTCTTAGAAATTATATTCTAGATATTTATGAGTGTATCTTGTTTATACAGTGTTTGTGTTATAGTGTGCAGTTTGATGTTATTCCATAGTTGTTTATAGTATTGTACAGTAAGTGCACGGAGGGTAGGGGTACACCGAACAGTTGAAAAATGTATTATAATTTGTTTATTAACTCCGACTATGAAAATGTAATTAATTCAAATATATTTCAGAGAAATACTAGCCAACTAACACTATACCAACTCCTTTTCTTCTACAGAGTAAGTCCTTCTTTTGAAAACATGGTGCCTTCACGGCAGAAGATCCTACCTGCCTGGATATATGCCGTAGTATTTTGTAAATGAATGTGTCACTAAATCATCTGTAACAAGAAGTTAATAAGTTCTGTTTTTTGTGTTTTAAAGGGAGCAGCCCATCTTCAGTGCCAGAGCTCATGTCTTCCAGATTGATCCAGCCACCAAACGCAACTGGCTGCCAGCCAGCAAACACGCCGTCACAGTCTCCTTCTTCTATGATGCCAGCCGCACCGTGTACCGCATCATCAGTGTGGGCGGGACTAAGGTTGGGACCCCACCACATATATGACTACCCAGATACACATGCATACATGCTACATCATACGTTTACATCACAAACATGGACATTTGTAGTAGTGGATGTGCAGGCCAGAGACTCGTGAGCTGTTATAGGAGACAGAAGAAGACCGAAGGCAAGGAAAGGTCAGAAAAAGCCAGTTGGTGTCAAAGGTAGTGGGGATGAAACTTTTCACTTGTCAGAAACTAACAGCCTGGAGTTGTTGCAGCAGACTTTCTAACTGGGGCGACTGTGGTTCAGGAGGTAGAATGGGTAATTGGAAGATCGGCGGTTCAATTCCCGGCACCTCCAGACTGTATGTCCTTGGGCAAGATACTGAACCCCGAATTTCCCCTGTTCCATTTGTGTGTGAATGTTAGTTTCCTTTCTGAGCCCATCCCTTAAGCTCAGTGTGTGAATGTGATGTAGTGTAAAAGCGTTTTGAGTGGTCAGAAGACTAGAAAGGCGCCATACAGACCATTTACCATTTCTTCATTGGAAGCCACAGAACATACACATATTGTTATATAGCATTTCCAGCAGGTCAAGGCACAAAAGTTATTCTGCTTAAATTTATTTTAAGAGGAAAAATGTTAAGTAGGAGACTAATAAATCGTTCTTTAAACCACATTTTCAAGTCTTTTCCAGCATTGATTGATCCTAAGTTGGTCTATTTAACAAACTTGATATATTTTTTGATTGTGTTTCTATCAAAGAAAACCAGCACAAGATGCAGTGAGACTGCAGGAAAAATCTAATCAAGCTTTAATTGAACTTCTGTAGCAATATGCACCTTGTTGCACTCAGCAGTACGTTAATAATATTTTCCTCATATGGTATTAGTATTATATAAGTGTAGGGACTCTTCATTTGTGTAGTATCATATCCTCCTGACTTGCATTTTATTTAGCCCACTCTGTGCAGCCCATCCCAAGATGCTTAAAATGAAGGGAAATAAATCTGTTTTCCATTTGGTTGTGGCTGTCATGGGTGGGGATGCATTGGTCAGAGTTGCACATTGTCAGCAGAATATTTATAACACACACATATCTTGTTAGCGACTAAATAAAACTCAGAGAAAATGCTGCGCTTTGTAGTTATCAGCCAATTCTGCCAATTTACCGCACTGAGACTTGAGGCTTTTGGAGAAGAGACCAAAGAAATCTGCATTTGGCAACAAATTCACCTAATCAGACTGTTCACTTGAGAGTGTTACTGAATAGATCGCACACCACAACAAGCTTTTTCCCTTAGCTCCTTCTCTAGCCTGGTTGTTAGATATTTTGTCTTTATTTGCAACCATAGTTCTCCAGTAGTCCTCCATAATGTTTTTTTTAACTGTAAGTTACAAACCTGCAAATGTTTTAGATTTTAAAGACTACATGATCTAAATGTGACATGTGGTTAATGTTCCCATGCTGTTTATTTTTTCTAATGAGCAATCCTAAAGAAAACCATAGAACTCCAAGCCAACAGCACCCTGTTCACTGTAATGAGCTGCTACATAGTGAATAGTTGCCCTCTTGATAATCAATTGAAAATCAGCATATTTGCTGGTCAAGTAGATACAAATGAAAATTAACAGTGGGCTGGAATGAAGTTGACATTTAAAGGTGACAGAAATTATTAATGTTCTTTTTGTTGGTTCTGGATATTGTTAATTCTTTGTCAAAGAAAATGACCTTTTGAAAACAGGCTTTTTTAGCACGTAGCTTAATAAATGCATACAAGTCCAAGTGCAGCAATTGAAATATGAATAATAAATGTGTTCCAGTGAAAGAATGAGCTTTTCTTTATAGTAAGAAGTTATTTATATATCTTCTGTATTTATTTGCAGGATCATGCCGTGTCCCATTTTCCTACTTGGATAGTTTATCTACTTTTGTGTTTCATGGTATTTAATAATTTTTTTTCCCCCACAAGGCCATCATCAACAGCACCATCACCCCCAACATGACCTTCACCAAAACCTCCCAGAAGTTTGGCCAGTGGGCCGACAGCCGGGCCAACACCGTCTATGGCCTGGGCTTTTCCACAGAGCAGCAGCTGCAGCAGGTAAACACCACTAGCACACACACCACGGCAACATTCAAACAAAATACTTCAAAGAGTCTTTCATTTAGTAGATATGACACAAAGAGGGTTATGGGGAAAAAGATAGACCATGGGAGCAAGAGGGGACTGTGGCCCCATTTTCAATACCTCTTTTATACAGATTCTGTCAGTGTCAAATTCAGCAGAATTACGTCTACAGTGTACATATGGAAATACAATTTCTTTTTACCTCACCATGATGCAGATTTTCATACATTTCCTCTTATAATATTTATTTATCTCAAATATTTAAATTTAAATTTGCAATTTAACTTGAGCTGTCATCAAGAATGAGTGCAAAGTAAGTTTAAATTACTGCATTAAAAGTACAAATAAAGCACAAAAAGAGGTCAGAAGTCACAGCACCTGAAGTGGAACAAATATTCTTTTACCCCAGAATACATGTTTACTGAGTACCAAAGGATGATCTGAAACAGTAATTTAGGGATGATGTGATATGATGTGTCTGAGTTTTCAGGTTATCTTGTCTGACTTCTGTCTCTTCTTTTCCTGCACCTGCAGTTTGCAGATCAGTTTAAGGAGGTAAAGGAGGCAGCCCGTCTGGCCAGAGAGAAATCTCAGGAGAGGTTTGAGCTGGCCAACCCTGCGCTCAACATTGCAGCTCCAGAGGTAAAGCGCTGCTCTACTTTCTTAAAGCACTCGTTTGGCTACCCATACCAGTTTTCTTAGTTATTTTGGCTGATCTCCCAGGTAGAAAATGGAAACTCCATATACTCAATATAATCAAAATAATAAACGACAGATCTGAAAAAAATATCAAAGCAGTCAATCAATTATTATGCTCTGTAAATGCCGAGGTCTAATCAGCCAAAATAATTAAGTGATAAGGGAATATTTACATTACACTTTTCCATTTGCTGATCTCAAAACCTACTTTCCATAGACCTCATAGCTAACAGTTATTGTAAGGAACTATTTTCTTCTGAAAGGAAAAACTATCCTGAAAACAGTCCTTCTTATACTAAGGAGTCAGGACATTGTTTCTGGAAAGACACATTGCTGTTGAATTTCTTAAATTAAGTTTTGAGATGCTTTGAGCACCACAAATAAGCTCCATTTACCTCCAGTATATTGGGGTGGTGGGAGTCTCAAGTGGCAGAGATTTCCAAACCTCAGCAAAAACAACCCCAACTATCTACATGGAGGATAGTGTCATTCCAACTTATATAAGGAGCAAAATAACCCCTACCTCTTGACTGCAACTATTTGTGCAGTCAAGGGAACTGCTACTGCTGGTAATAATTTTAAAAACCACTGGTTTTATACCATAAATAAATTTTCAAAAGCTTACAGTGCAAGTGTTCGCTAATGAGACTTTAGAAGAAAAGTCTAAGTAAAGTCTGCCTTTAAATAAGAACGGGCAACAAGTTCAGGTTGGAGAAACTGAACCTGTGACCTTGAAGTGATACGCTGGTCTCTGTAACCCCCAGGCCAATACGACAGAGCGGAGCAGTAATATCCCAATGAACTCAGTGCCTTTGTTTCTATTTTAAACATACACAGAAGCATGAGGGATTAGACGGATGTCCATCTGGCGGCTCCATTATTCTCGCATTGGTTAACCCCATTAAAAGATTTCATGCATGACAAATGGAGATGGGAAGCAGAAAGAGATGCGAGCTCTGAAGGTGTTTGGAGGGGCAGTAATGGCTGGGACTGAAAGGAAGAAGAAGGAGGGCTCAGGAGAATGGGGAGGAAAGAAGGGAGATGTGGGGACAGAGAGAGGGGAGCTGAATCATCAATAATTGAAGTGAATCTGGCTGCTGCTGAAAGGACAATGGCCAGCTTTTATCCTGCCGCGGTCTGTGATTTCTTGGTGGACTTGATAACACTGAGGTCCAGCTGGAGAAGTGAAAGCTCGCCTGCAGTGGAAACTTTTCGTCCTTCACCTTTTTTCCACAAGTAGATTATAGGACACGTATTTTTAATGGGACAGCTCTTCTGACATTTACAACACAAGTAGTACACACTCTGTTTGGGTGGCTGTGATCAAACATGGAGGGCAGTGTCCCAAAAGTCAACACATGGCAGTGTCACATGATGACTCAACTTTTGCTTCAGTTTGGCTCTACTAATCTTGTTTATTTAGTAGGCCTGCCACGTATCATCAGTGAGTGTGTTGGTTGTTGTGGTGACATGAATTCATAACAGGCTAAACTCTGTGTGTGTGAGTTGCACAGTGTAGAAGTCCAAACAAGGAGCCACTCAGCAGGTCTGAGAGACTGCAGAGTCACGCTGCCAACTGTGTCCCTAGCTCTGAGACACTCAGATAAGAGCTGATGGTTTGTCTTGTCTGTTTATTTGGCGAGGCAGAGAGAAATGATACGACAAAACAGAGCATCAATACCGAGAAGGTCAACGGCACAAGAAGTCCAGTGGAAAAATATTCCATCAAACAAGCTGACATTTAATGTTAAAGTTCTATTAAATATTGTTTCCATCGAGGCCATGGGAGCATTGATGCTGGACTGAGCTGCACAGAAGGAGGTCAAAGGGCAACTTTGATCAGTAATTTCCCCCTGATTTACCTTCGATCATTAAACTTAATTTAATTAGTGTCTGTCTGTTTGTCTGTCCGTCTGTGATTCAGTTTTAATGTGTTCAAACTTAAGTTACTTTCTTTTGATCACTCTAATATCTGTAGCTTTCTTTTTGCTAATAAATACTTGCTCCTGCATGCCTCTGCTTTGGCTGGCAAGATTTCCTGCACAGTAAACAAACATACTGGTATTCTTATGTTTAAAAAATATATATATATAAAAGGAAGACAATAAATTAATTAATTAATTCATTAATGTGTCTGTGAGGAATTGAAGTAGGAGCACCTGAAGTCATGACTGCAGTATATGTGTGTCTCCACACACAGGTCAGTGTCAGTGACAGAACAGCAGGCAGAGGTGTTACATTCTTACATCCCATCATGCATTCATACATGCTAAATCGATAAATCAAGTGCATGACACACACACACACACACGCACACGCACACCACACGCACACGCACACACAGAAACAAGAAACATCACCTAAATACAGCTGCAGTGACGTCAGACCCAGGCGAGGAACATCCTCTAGTGATTTGTACATGAGACAGCAGTCATTGATTTTGTGTCGTGCAGTAAACTGAGAGCAGTGTGGAGGTGTTGTTGTGGTTATTATCACATCTTCTAACTCACCGCTGCACAGTGTAAAACACCATACTGCTGACTGTCTGAACCTGTGTAATACAGAAATAGTACCCTAATTAAAGCTGTTATGGAGTGTGAGTACGTGAGGTTATTGTATGAATGAACTATTGACCACTATTGATGGCTGCCCCAGTGTGGCTGTAATGCCAGTTAAGAGCTACGTTAAGGCTTTTACATACCAAATTATGTGTACTGTTGCTTTCCACAAATACATGGTCATGTTATAAATGACAACAACACAATAAACCTCAAGATTGGAGATTGAAGAACTGAAGATCCCTCTTATATGCCCGTGATTTTATCCTCCTTGGATAACTATGACCTGGATGACTGAGAATCTTCAGACAGTTTTATGTGTACAAATATATAATATATATATATATATATATATATCTCAAAATAACTGCAATGCTTGAGAAGATGAAGAAGGTGGTGGTAATAATAATAATAATAAATAATAATAGCAAACGTACAGCACACACAGCCAAAATATGCAAACCTTATATCATGATCAACTGATAAACCTTAAGATAATGTTGTTTATAAAACACTAGATGGAAGCTGCAGTGTTTTGTCTTGTTTCATTTTCCTCTTCCCGCAGTGTATCAGTGGGTTTTGCATGACATTCAGCTGGTCAGTAACAGCCCTGGTCAGTAACCATCTACAGCATTGCAGAGCTGTATCTACACAGCCTCAGGCTCTACAAAGCACATATTCTGCCTCAGATATGTGGATGGCAGCAGGGGATCTGCATGCAGTAAAGCTTCAGCTTTCAGGCTTATTTGCAAAGCTCAGAGATAAGATGGCGGAGGAGATGGTGAAGTTCAGTGAGATACAATAAAAGAATAATAAACAGAGAATATTGTAGATATGTAGAAAGATGATAAACATTTTATGCAAAAATTATATTTAAAGAATAAATTTGTTTTTTAGGTGATGCTTCATTGAAAGGTTTTAGTTTACACCTCAGTGGGAACTGAATCCCTTACTATGGCCCTGTTTATGTCAGGTGTGTGTAGTAGATTAAAGCTTAAATATGTATTCTCAACAGTAAAGAGAATCAATAGTCATAAAATGCAAAGGGTGTTGCTGAAATATTAAAATTAATAGAAGATACACCTATTAGGGAATTTTAATTTGTTTTAAAGGTCCCAAATACTTGATAACACATGATCCTGTCTGTTACAGGAACATAAGAACAGATGAATAGGTGATCCAACATCCATATCTCAAAATATTAGAATAAAGAATGTATAATACAGAAATCTAGACCTTCTGAAAAGTTGAAAACTTCTGAAAAAGGTTAATTTATGCACTCAGTACTTGGTCGGGTCATCTTTTACACGAATTACTGAATCGCGGTGGCTGATAGCGGCCTTCAGCTCGTTTGTATTGTTGGATCTGGTGTCTCTCAT
The DNA here is from genome assembly GCF_021292245.1 of Micropterus dolomieu. Taxonomy (NCBI): domain Eukaryota; kingdom Metazoa; phylum Chordata; class Actinopteri; order Centrarchiformes; family Centrarchidae; genus Micropterus; species Micropterus dolomieu. The sequence continues at coordinate 10,453,979 of NC_060154.1, forward strand.
TTTCCTCTTGACAATAGCCCATAGATTCTCTATGGGCTTCAGTTTCAGGCGAGTCACACCATGATCAGCAAACCAGTAAGTAGTCGTTTTGGCACTGTGTGCAGGTGCCAAGTCCTGCTGGAAAAGGAAATCAGCATCTTCATAAAGCTTGTCAGCAGATGGAAGCGTGAAGTGCTCTAAAATTCTTTATTCTAAAATTCTAATATTTTAAGATATTGATTTTTGATTTTCATGAGCTGTAAGCCCTAAGCATCAAGATTAAAGCAACAAATATTTCACTTTGTATGTAATGAATCTAGAATATATGAAAGTTCCACTTTTTGACTTAAATTAAAGGAAAAAATTTACTTTTTCACGATATTTTTTATATATTTTAATGATGGCACTTTGTCTTCAGTAGTCTCCTGCATGACCCCACATGTTGAGCCTCCCACCAACCGAAGGCAGTTTGGAAATGCGCTTATTTGCTTTCTTGCAAAGAGTTAGATGAGATGACCAGTACCACTGTCATATCTGGCCATTTTATTCATTTTACACAGGTTTATTTGCAGGACTATTTTTCTTGGCCAAGAGAAGTTTCCAAGCAACCAGAGGAGACTCCAGGAAGTCAAAACGGTCATTTTTATGCTATGGTTTTAGTACAGATTAAACAAATAATATATATTATGTATTATTTTGTGAGCTTTAGAGGTGTTGGTAGGCAGATTTTATAACCGTTGGGCAGAGCCAGGCTAGCTATTTTCCCCAGTTGTTATGCTAAGCAAATTGGCTGCATATTTACTTTAGTCTTCTCATCCAACATTCAGCAAGAAAACAAATAAGCATATTTCCCAAAATGTCAAACTATTTCAATGTCAAACACCAGGGTCTGTGTTTGAGAGTGGCTGGAAAAACTAGTGAGCAAGAAAGCTTATAGAAGAAATAACATCTCTGTCCATAAATTATCTGAACAGCAGTGTAAGCACAGCAGGACACAGGAGCTGTTTCCCTCCTCTGACAGGTAACGGCTGTCATTTGTTTGCGCCTGCTAATTGGAGCTTTTTTCCTCTATGATCTCCTCCAATACATGCTATCTATGCAGAGACAGACAGAAAGGCAAACAGAAATACCAGTCATCAATATTTTAAACCACAGACTTGGCATTAAAACCAGCTAAAGGGAAGTGTGTGTTGTTTAGTTGGGAGTACAGGTGAATTCAAGGGAAGCCTAAGCACGTACCCCTGATGCATGGACACATGAATAAGTAAAGCAGGTTTGTGGTCTCAATGAAACACTGGGTGTAGAAACCGGAGCTTTATAAAGCTAAAGGAGCCAATGGACTGATGCTCAGATAAATAAATAAACAGTGTAGATGTTCTTAAGACGAACAGTGGTGCAGAGACGCCATGATGAAAGCTCACAGGAAAGCCATTTAATATTTTAAGTATCTGGGATTTCATCTACACGCACATCTACACGTCTACATGTGCATGTTAATTTTTTTTCTCTCCTGTTTCTTGTATTTTACATTGTTGATGATTATAAAAAAAAAGAATAGAAAAACATATATTTATTCAATTCTGTCTCTATTGGTGTTGCTAAGCGCTCGCTGCTGTATTTCCCAGGGATCATCTGTCACTCAAACAGTGTGGGTGGGACTGCGACCATTTCTTTCTCTTTTGAAATGTTTATTTTTTCATTCAGTCTTCAGTTGCAGTCACTGATCCTGCTAATTACCTTTGTCGTCTTCTGTTAACTCCAAAAAAACCAGAAACACAAAATGAATCTACTCTTGTGCAGAAACAAAACATTTTGTAAAGCAGTGAATAGTAAAGCTTTCATGAACTGGGCATTGGATGGATCACTGTTTAGTCAAAAAAATAGTGCTTAAGGCATGGTTTTAATGATGTGATAACTATTTTATTCTGTTTCTCCTCATTTACCTTTACCTGATGCATCATGGGACATTTTCATCTCTCAGCTCTCCCAGGTGAGTGAAAACACACTCTCCACCCCACAAACAAAAAGCAATACAAAGACAACCATCTTCTTTTGTCTAAGGGACTCCATAGTTCATAGGCATGCGTCTTAGTGTTGCATGGACAATCGTGCTCAATAATTCATCTGGAGTTTGATCAAAGTTGACTTCAGAACAAATTTAGCTTCAGAACAAAGCTGGCATTTGCTACTAAGAGTAAAAGCTTTGCAACAACAACAACACATAATGGCATTTTATCTAAAATGTGCAGAATATGACAAAATTCAGCTATTTGTCAATTGAAGAAATCCAGACTCTACACTTCAGTGATATCATCAATGATCACAGTCCCCTGAGGATGGACAATACAGAGACATGTGAAAAAAGTGAAAATTCCTTGCAGTTCCTTTGAATTCTAGCTAATTAGTCATTTGCAGGCTTGTGTTCTTGTGTCCCTGCCTTGTTTCCACTCAGCCTGTTAGCGAACAACATAAGAAAAAACTGCTGTAAATTTGTAATCTCATTTATGACTTAAACATGATCCAGAGTATGAATTATTCAGGGATACGCACAGCCGATCTGTTGGCATTTCGGCCGGACTGGAGTTGTCTTGGCTTTGATTTTTCCTGCTCTCATGTTCCTTGCTCTGGACACAGTGCTCATCCACATGAGTCGGCTTTGTGTTATATTTCCGTATCTATCCATAATGGCAGACGAGTGCTGAGCTGTAAATAATAACCCATCGTTCATAGGGGAATACAGTCAGGCTTGCTCAAATTAATAATAGAAGATTTTCTACAATAAGTGCAGGGTTGTAATGCTTCAGTGAGGCACTTGGTCGTTGACAAGTTCAGGTTTCGGTTTCCACTCAGACAAAAGAACACAGAAGGCAACAATGGGTACAGAAATGTGCCCAAGCTAATTCATCTGCATGCTTTTAAAAAGAAGACTGAGCAGTCTTGTAGCCCACAGCCTCAAACTGCAGGAGAATGGTTCACTAAACTGTGTGAATGGAATCTTGAACCCATTTCTGGGCAGCATGGAAGGAAAATATCAAAGCAGATTGGTTAGACTTGCCTGTGCCAGGCTGGAGTCAAGCCATCCGCATGCTGTCAAGTCATATTCAAAGTCTGTTTCTGACTTGAGAGGAAGATAAATGGTTTTTCTTGTACTGGATCACCATCCAGTTTATTTAACCTTTATTTTTTAATGTAGGCAGGGGGGAAAAAAGGTATGAATGACTTTGAAGGTTCGACTTACAAATCTCCCAGCAATCTGTTCACAAAGAACTTAATAATGAAATGTAATAACCAGGCTACAAACGGGGAACGAGTTGAACCTTGTTGTTGCATTATGGCTGCAGATCCATTCAGTGTTCTAACTAAAGGTCGTTTGTGTGATAGGTTAGATTAAACATATTCTAAATATATGTTACTCTAAGACACCAACTGTCTTGTTTTTAGCACTATTTTCTACTCTGCTAACTGTAGGAGTTAGTATGAACAAGCAGGTACTAGTCAAACTACTTATTGTATTGGTAAATATTTTGAGGTTTTATCAAGCTCTCCTTGCAAACAGACTGGCATCTACACAAAAGAATTAGAGGGATCAGCAATTTTTAACTTCCCAAAAGAACAGAAAATGTCTCAGTACAATACTGTATAATTATTGAATGCAATATCAAGTTAGTCTATTGTTAGAACTTGTTCAGGAGTGTGTGTGTGTGTGTGTGTGTGTGTGTATGTATATATGTGTATATATATATATATATAGTTGTTTTTTTTTTTTTTATTTAAATAAAATGAAAATCTGATAATTGATATGTTTTAATGAAAAGATTAAGACTAAAAATCTATCCAAGTCGTGTACCAAAATTAACATTAAATTCCACCAGTAATTTGGTACAGAGGGGGAACTGCGCCGCTAGTGCACTTATTGCCAGATGTGCAGTATACGTAATATTTTAACAGACATACATGATACAGCATGACACCAGCGTGTACATATTTTTTACACACAAATACCAGATGAACTCTTGGAATGAGGAACTGTACATGAGTCATTTCTTGTTGCATCAGAGTCCAATAAGATCTCTGAGTCTGTATGAAGTGAAGACAGCAGGGCTCCACAGGTGGCTGCTTGCTCTGCACGTAGCCTGTTTACAGGAGCCCAGATGGGACATTTCAAGCACTGACAGGTTGAGCTCTGTCCTTTCCTGCTGCCTTGTCTTGTTTGTTTTTTTGATGACAGGTCTTGATGTAGAGACTATAATGGACCTGTCATCAGCTCAGCCCTGAACCTCTGAGCTAAAATTAGAATAATTGTGCTTGTTCTTGTATCAACAGTATAACATCCACAATCAATAATATATGTAAATGGCATATTGGAACATTTAATGTAACTTTAAACATCACTTGAATAAATTAATTGTAGTGCAGGAAAAATGTACTAGCTGTACACTGTTAATTGCTCCTGTCCTCTAAACAGGCACTCTCTATTAAAGGACTCTTGCCTCCTGATAGAAAACTACAGTGTAGGTGATTAGGATTTACATTTTAATCCCAAACATATTTTTTTTCACACATATATGGAAGGTGCTGTGTATCCAACCTTTTTTCCCCCATTGGTTGCCATATTAACAGAGCTACTACTGATTTTATTTTAATGTTATAACAGAGCTTATGCCTTGTTTGTGTCTCATCTGTTTGTCCCTGTGTTGTCGATCCAGGAATTGTCAGAGGAGCGCCATTCTCCACCGCTGCTCACAGTCAACGGTCCAGGCGAGGAAAAGCTGTTTCGCAGCAAGAGCGCCGAAGTGGAGCTGACGGTAGAAAAGGAGAGGGTCAAAAAGATGTTGTCTGAAGGGTAATGATGAAGTTTTTTCAGCTTTAGCAGGAAGTTTAAACCTCATGCCTCATATTGTCTGGAGAAATGAAAGCTTAGTAGCTTTAATCACTTTAAGAGTGACAATGAAACTGATAATCAAACATAATAACCTTCTTTTATTTTACATTAATAACTAATAACTTGTGGTTGGAACATGTGGTCAGACTCTGAAAGTATCTCATTAACAGCAGACTTTTTAAATGTCATTTTATTCGCCATGTTGCACATGGTGTTTGCACTGCTGGCCTGCAGTCATACTCCAATCCATATACTTATAAGACCGATGTTTTGTTTAACTTCTGAGGCCAACTGCATCTGTACATCACTGTATATAATGTACAGTGACAGTAATGTTCAGTGTGATCTGCTAGCTTCAGGAGACAGAAAGACATTTCCTTCACAAGAACCATTGTTTTTACACCTCACTTTTGTTTTTTTTTATAATGTGGTAGAAAAAACACATTGTATTGAATTTGACAGCTATAATAATATAAAAAATATTTACATTTATAAGACAGTAAAACTTATATTTTATTTAGGATATTTATTTGACAACATAGGGCAGAGAGACAACAACAAGGGAAACAGATAGTGAGGAACAGCGTGGAGTGAAAATGTAAGCTCAAAGCTTCTGGTGTTTATGAAACACATTAAAGTAAAACAAGGGAGAGAGCAGCAGATGTGTGTGTGTGTGTGTGTGTGTTTGTGTGTGTGGGAGTACTGGAATGTAAATTGTACCTATTAGAGTTTAGAAAGTTTTCTACAGAGGTTGTAATCCTGTCTTACCCCCTGCTTGGCTACATGAGCGGATGTAAATGCCCAGAGCACTTTGTGGAGCTCTGTACAGTGAATTAAACTTACTAAAACTGCTAAATGCCTGTCCTCTGTTTGAGGAGGAGAGGAAACGATTACAAGCCATTAAACTGCAAAGCATTTAATGAGTACTTGCCTCTGGTAAGGCTTCACAATGACCTACATTTGTTATTTGAACAATAGAAATGTTAATAATATAAATATAATAATCAGAATTGTTTGCTTTAAGGAAATACCAAACATTTTCAAAAATGCGCATTTCAGATAGTATGTAAATACCATACCATGGAAAGATTCTGTGTCAGTAGGGTATGTTTGCAGCAGAGCAGTAGCTTCACATCCCTACTGCCTGAGACTCTGTAGATTAAATTCTGGTTCCTAAATAGTTACGTTTTCACACAGGGCATGAGTCCAAATTTAAAGTGGCTAAAATCAATACTTTATTCATAACAGTGTATAAATGACAATATGACAATGTGAAAACGGTCTTTAGGAAGGAACTTTATTGTTTAGGTTCACTCTCGCTACTGTCAGTTTTTCCTAAACCTAACCAAACAGTTTAGGTGCATAAACCTAACAAAGTAGTAAGGTTTTCTGGCAGAAAGCCCTGAGGGCAGACTTTTCCCTTGTGCCTATGGCACAGGGTAAATGCCAAAAATAGAGGCCATAGAGTACTACTGTGGCTGGAAAATAAGTTATGTCTTCTGTGTCTCAAAGTCTCAAAATATATTTTACAGAAATCGTCTTTACAAACTGGGGTCATGACATTTGTGGACATTTACCTGGGAGGTAGGGTCTAACCAAGGGAAGCTATCAAGATCCATTATGGGAAGTGTAGAATTCAGGGTCCTGAAAAGCCCAAAGCACTTATAATGGCAAAAAGCAGGCGGGACAGGAAATGGCATAGGGTTGCAAACATGAATTGTGGGAGCTAGCTCAGCCAATCAAGAGTTAATGAGGTGTGGGTATGAGTATTGTCAGAGAAAGTCCCAGATAAACATGTTGTTTTTCTCTTAATGACCTTGTTTCTTAGTTTTTGTGATTTTGCTGTTGCTCACTTGCTTTATGCTTTAGTGTCTTTTGTATCCACCACAGTAAAACCATGTTGTTGGGTAATTAAATATAAGTAAACTCATTGTAAAGGAGTTACAATGAGTCTAGAGGGCGGATGAAAACTCCTTATGATGAGTATAAGATGATGCGAGGCATGAAGGACAAGAGAAGAAGAATGTGGCTTAAGACAAGAAAATGTCGTAAGCAAGAAAAAATAACTTGAGTGCTTCCTGTTATGTTACAGTTATTGTGTGTGAGTGTTTGTAAAGGGCTATAAGAAATGAGGGGACACTGCCTCTCTTCAAACATTGTGTCTCTTGGTATTTGAGTACCAACTCATATCTGCACTAGAAAACACTAGATTTTTCACTTTCCACGACAGTATAGAGAAATGGTAAATATTCAGTGCTGGGGTTCTTCAGGACCAGGAGTGGGTACCACTTATCCAGTGTATTTGGAGCTTGACCCGTTCTGGAGACTTAAATGCAGGAAATAAAAACTTTGTCTGTAGCAGCAGTGAATGGGTCCTTTCCTCCAAGCTCACCCATGTAAGATTGTTTCCCTGTTTTTCCTCCATTTTGTGTGTAAGAAAAGCTCACTGCCAGTTAAGAAATACAACAACATTAAAAGAACAGAAGAGCAGCAGTGAGTCTTTGTAAAAACATTTTTACCACAAACCAAGAAGTTTAGTCTACCTGGAAACCACACTACATGTAGACAGGCCCTGGTTCTGCAGCGGTGTGTGTTGTGTGTGTGTGTGTGTGTGTGTGTCGTGGTTCTGCAGCGTGTGTGTGTGTGTGTGTGTGTGTGTGTGTGTCTGAATTTAACAGCTCATAATCATCGTCAGTGTGGAGCCCATTATTGATCACTCAACCTTCCATCTGAGACCAGGAAGCAGAAGAACACACAATTCTCAGCTGCATCACAACCTATTATCCCAACGATTTTATTTTATGATTGTAATAAGGCTTTTTCTCCTGTTGCTATGGTGAGTAATTTTATGGTTGCCAAGCTGTTATTTGGTCGTCATGGCAAGGACACTAGACTAAACTTCTTTATTTAAAGGCTCTCTGGTTTATGAAATATCCCCAATGAATTCCTAAACTATTCTCCACTGTGAAAGGTGCATACTGTTCTGTTCTGTTGCAGGTTATAAGACAAACTGATAAAAAAAATATACAGTCGGGACTGAAAATTGTCAGTCCTGGACAGGAGCATCTGATGCCATGTTGGACCGTTGGAATAAGTTAATAGTAACACTTGTGCAGGATTGCATTATAAGGTGCCTCTCAAAGAGAGCGGCGCGTGGTTCAGTGGTTAGCACTGTCGCCTCACAACAAGAAGCTCGGGGGGTTTGAACCTTGGTCGTCCCCTTTCTGTCTGGTGTTTGAATGTTCTCCTCGTGTCTGCGTGGGTTCTCTCCAGGTGGTCCGGCTTCTTCCCACCATCCAAAGACCTGAAGGCTATAAGCCAAACCGATTTAAAAAATATAGGTGTGAGTGGTTGTTTGTGTCTCTGTGTCCAGAGTGTGACCTGAAACTTTTTTTTTGTGCGGCGTGTCATGTAGTTCTGCCTCAGACTTCTCTGAAAACATTAAAGTACATGTGCTTTTGGCTCCTTAAAATCAAATATATGCCAATCAAATTTCTCCAACAGCTGGTGCAGCATAATAAAAGTTTCGCTTCATTACCTCATTATCTTCTGCTTTTTCTTCACCAGTAATGCTTCTCCCGGAGAGTCACCCAGCATTATCAATATTCATTAGCTAATTAATTAGTTTTAGCGTCTTTCAGCTTCTGTCATCAGCGTAGTGTTCGGCTGCAGACAACCTGCTTACTGCCAAACGAAAATAAATGATTTACTACTTTAAATTAAGTCTCTGTGTCTCTTTGTGACTTCTCCCCAGGTCCATGTGTGAGATAAACCTGGAGGCTGAACTCTTCACCCTGCAGGACAGTAACGCCAAGCTGGTGGCAGCTCTGCAAGAAGCCAACGGCAGCGTGGAGCAGTGGAAGAAACAGCTCGCTGAATACCAGGAGGAGACCGATCGCCTCAGAGACCAGGTGATGGTGGTCAAATTTACACCTTAATACAGTATCCCTGTGGCCAATAATAATGTAGTGCAGTTCATAATGTTTGGTGAGGTGCTGGGACTGTTGAGAAGCTGATGACAGCAAATATTCTACTTGTGACTGCTGTTGACACATTTTTGAGAGTTCACAAAATTTTGTAAGTGTTTGCAAGTGATGCGCCAGCAGTTCAGGTCTCCATAATCCATGTAAAGGAAAATGCACAACAAGCTTTCCAAGAGTAAGAGGATTATTATTCTCATATTTCGAGACACTTTAAAGTGTCTTATCAAACCATGGCCAATTACCCCAGGAAAAAAGGGGTTATGTTTCAATTGTTTGTAATATTTTAACCCATTGTTAGGTTAGTTTTAGCAGTGAGAGCCAAATACAATATACACAATATAACTAAGTACAATATAAGTTTCAGATTATGTGTATGTTGTTTCATGACAGTGTGTCCACTCCCATGTAGTTAAGCAGTTCTAATAGGGTGATATTGAATTTCTATATTACTACACCAAAACCAGAAGTTAGTAATTTAAAGGGGACCTATTATGATTTTTTACATTTTATTTTTATATTATATTATATAATATTTTCTGTCATATCTATAATGTTAGAATGTCAGATGTTCATGTTAAATGTGGCCAAAGCTTCAAATAATGAGGTAAACATATTTAAAATATTTATTTAAAAACTTTGAATCATGCAAAGCTGCCATACAGGAGTCACCGAACTACAATATAGGGCTGGAAATGCAGTATGATAGGTCACCTTTAAACTAAAAGAAGACAACTTTGATAAAATAGGATAGCCCACCTCAATAAACCTGGATAGAATTCCTGTTTTTTTTGTTTTTTTTCATGAGTTGAGAGTTTTCATATCAGTGCTGCATTGTATGATGCTCTGCTTCATATCAATACCTTCACACCCAAAGGAGGAAATATGTCCTCTAGCAAATCTCTCCATAACAAGTCACTGTACAAACTATGTTGTCACATATTTATCTTTTATTTAGGGCATCTACTTCAGCTACACAGTAGTTATTATCGGTGTAGTTTAGATATTGTAAATGTTATATATAATTTATTATGCAGATCTTTTTTTTTATTCATACACTTATAACTATCACACTGAAATCCCCAACTGCAGATGCATTTTTCATCCAGCCCTCCCTCTTTGGGATATTTCTGTTGACAGGCTCCCATGATAATCGCAGGGCCAGAACGCAGACATTTCATCTTTAATTTAGAGAGAGAAAATTATGCCCTTGGTCAAGCTTAACAAGGCTTCTTCAATGTGACAGAAGTGGTGCCGCAACCGGGCAGCAATGGAACAGAAAACTGGTCCTTTATTTTTAGCCCATGTTGTGGTTTCGTCTATCTCTGAGAGTCCAGGTCTATCTCTGCGAGTCCAGGTGAAGGTTACCCCCCCCCCCCCCCCAATACACACACACACACACACACACACACTGCAGCAAAGTCAACCAGGTGGCTGGAAGTGGATCAAGCCTCCAGGGTTTGGCAACCGGGCGTTGAGGGGGGTGTTGGGCTTTTTCCTTTTTTTTTTTTTTTTCTTTTTGGGACAGGACACCCTAAACTGCCCCCTGTCCTTGCCCCAGTTAGAGGAAGACGATAAATCATCATAGGAGCAGAAGGAGAGAGGTTGGCTGGCTTTTTCTCCCTCGTCACACTCTCGGCTTCAGCCATGTTTGTGTTCATCCACAGCAGAAAGACTCTGGATTTATCTTCTGGGTTTCTGGGTTGACTCTGACCCATGCTCAGTTTTAAGAATTTGCAACACATGAAGTGGGATACTTAGGTCATATATAGCTTTTTTTAAAAGAAATTTAATTGAGTTTTTGCATCTAAAAGATGAAATGTGAAGAAATTTGATGTGCATCCAAAACCAATGTTTCAGTCTGACTGTATTGTTTGCCTTTTTGTTTGTTTGTCTGTTCTTCTGGGATTTTTTGGCAACTGTGATTTTTGGATGTAAATCAAATTTAGATACTGAGCAAAATTTCTTCCACAGATAAACATTTTGTTGACTCTCCAACTCTCACAAACTGTCTGAAGATAGTGAGCTCAGAGTGAGCGCACACCATCAATGCACTTGTAATTTTGGTGGATAGTTCAGTTAAATTAAGATGCCACCTAAAATGAGTGAGTCAGGACAGAATGATTCTGACCACTGGAAGAACAGAGATACTCCATCATGAGATGAAATTGACTAATTGCTGCAGCTCTGTAAATGATATTGCAAGTCAAATTTAGATTGTCTCATGGTATGTATTGTCAAATCACACAACCCAGCATACTCTTCGGTGCACACACCTGCTCACAGGGTTGGTAGGATTTAATGTGAGGAATGTGAGATGGAAGTGAAAAAAGTGCATCCATGGTGAACACACAGTGGACATCCCAGACAGAAAGGCATTCCTGATTTAACTTTGTTGAATTTAGTGAGTAATAAATAATATTTCTTTATAAAGAAATCAGGGTTTTTGCAAGTTTCTCTCTTCATGTACACTCACTGGCCACTTTATTAGGAGCACTTTGCTAGTACTGGGTTGGACCCCCTTTTGCCTTCAGAACAGCCTTAATTCTCAGTGGCATACTTTCAACAAGTTGTTGGAAACATTCCTCAGAGACTTTGGTTCATATTGACATGATAGCGTCACACAGTTGCTGCAGATTTGTCGGATGCACATCCATGATGTAAATATCCCATTCAACATCATCCCAAAGGTGCTCTATTGGATTGAGATCTGGTGACTGTGGAGGCCATTGGAGTACAGTGAACTTATTGTCATGTTCAAGAAACCAGTTTGAGATGTTTTAAGGTTTGTGACATGGTGCCTTATCTTCCTGGAGGTAGCCATTACAAGATGGGCACACTGGTCTGATGGACATGGTCAGCAACAATACCCAGGTAGGCTGTCACTATTAAACGATGCTCAGTTGTCACTAAGCGACCAGAAGTGTGCCAAGAAAATATCCCCTATACCATTACACCACCACCACCAGCCTGAACCGTTGATACAAGGTAGGATGGATCCATGCTTTCATGTTGTTTGACCCTACCATCTGAATGTTGCAACTGAAATCGAGACCCATCAGACCAGGCAACGTTTTTCCAATCTTCTATTCTCCAATTTTGGTGAGCTTGTGCAAATTGTAGCCTCAGTTTTCTGTTCTTAGCTGACAGGAGTGGCACCTGGTGTGGTCTTCTGTTGCTGTAGCCCATCTGTTTCAAGGTTGGACGTGTTGTGCATTCAGAGATGGTATTTTGCATACCTTGGTTGTAACAAGTGGCTATTTGAGTTACTGTTGCCTTTCTGTCATCTCTCACTGGATATTTTCTCTTTTTGGACCATCTTTTTTTTTTATTTGAATTCCTCTGTTTCCTTTTCTTTTTTATGTCAGACTTTTTATCTATCATAAACTGTCAGTACAAGGACACAGCATCATTTCTACATATTAAAGGCTGCATCAAACTATTCAAATTGATTCTTTGGTCTATAATAATGCAGAAAATAGTGGGAAAATGTCCATTGCAATTTCCCAAATCCCAATGCTTTGTCTATAAATTGTTTTGTCTGACCAACAGTTAGAACCCAAAGATAGTCAGTTTACTCTCTCAGAAGACTAAGAAAAACAGCAAATATTCACAAATATTTAAAATAATTTTATCAAAGATTTGAGTTAAAAAAATTTAAAATTAATTATCAAAATTATTTCCATTGAATTTTTTGTCATTTGGCTAATCTATTAATGAGCTAATCATTTCAGCTTTATACAGTACTGTGATTTCAATCGTTATAATCATCACAGTTAAATATTTGGCCAGCAGTTGAGAAATTTAAGATTGTTAATATAAGAGTTAATATAAGAAAGATGAACAGTCAATGAGCAAATGAGCAAACAAATGTTTTGGCTGTGATATTGTCTAAAGTCAGGTTTCATCTACAGCAGCTGACAGCAGTGAGTCCACACTGACATGTGACTAACATGATGCACAAGCAGATGTGATCCATTTAATCCACTGTGATGTAAACCTTTTTGTCTAATCATCTTAATGGGTGGAAAGTCAGGGGATTAGAACTCACTTTAACACACAGACTTCTGAACAGTATGTCCATCTGTAGGGCATATAAAAACATTATTCAGATTTTATTAGATTTTTATTCAGTCAGTAGAGCTAATGTCAGATCTAGAAAACAAACAACATAATATAAAATGAACCTCAGTTTTTCAGTGATTCTGTGTAAAGTGTGTTCCTTTAAACTGTGTAAACTCCTATGTACAGTCTATGGTAAACTCCAAACTCTCTGGACACAATTAGATTAATTAGATATTGTCTTAATCAGATTACTTCCAGAGCATGCAAAAATAATATATTGTTTTCCTTTTTTATAAGCAAGGCCCAGTGGGACCGTGGCAGTGTTAGTGCCTACTGACTACAAAGCCATGAAAGATAACTCAGTGAACCACAAACTTTAAATCACATCTTCAGACTTCAAAGGCTTGCCCTTGTTTAGTCAATTGGTGATTCTCCATCTTTGGCTTTTCCATTAATATGTTAAACACAGGGAAGTGGGTCAGGTTGGGGAAACTTTCAGTGATTTTTCACAAGGTCAAAAATGAGAGTTCAGTGCTGTGACCACTGGCAGAAAAGCTATATTACACAGAAGCATTGCAGAATGACCCTTTGTTGGTTTTCCTCATTTCCATCACTAGTAATCATTAAACATATATATTTGTGTGTGTGTGTATTTGTACATTGCTGCTGTGATGTAAAAACAATTTAATGCTAATTTTGCTGATTTACATTTTCACTGGAGATGAAGGGTCATGTTTTGTTGTCTGGATTTAGAAAATTAGGTTTATACAACCTTTTCAAAGCCCATTCACTGGATAAGTGCTAAATGAGATCCCAATGCATCATCTGTTTGACCATTTGTTTTTACCAGAACAAAGCAGATTCTTGTTTCTCATGTTTGCCCAGAAAAACCTAATACCATATTTCCTGGACTGATTAGATTCAGGCAAAGGACTAAAATAATTGGATTAGGATAATGACACTAAATCGAACAGAGACCTTCCAACTCCAGTGATATTTCCAGGCTCAGAATCAATTTAAAATCAATTTAACATGAGAGGAACACTGCTCAAGTCAACAAGAGGGAGAGTTGTTTATCATTGTTAAAATTCATGGGTTCTATATGTCTAGTCTGCTGCTGAATTTCATCAGTCAGGCTCCAAATGAGAACTATGTTGTTCAAAGAGTAGACTTAGCTTTTTCTATTTAATTTTCTATAGTATCTGTATTCTTTTTTAGTATTTTGGGCATGTGTTATGTTTAATACAACCTGTGTACTCTTGAACTACTGCTTGTTCAAATGCACCTGCTCCAGAGACAATATCACTTATGTATAATATAATAAAGTTTATTTACATAGCACTTTTATTAAGTTATAAAGTGTTTAACAGAACAGAAACAGCTGATTAAAAAAAATTAAAACAACAAAGGGATTATAAAACACAAGAGGATAAAATAAAGTTTAAATCATTTTTAATGAAATGAGTGGGATAATAAAACCCAATAACAAATTAAATATTGATAAATGCTTTCCTATAAAAGAAAGTTTTAAGAAGGGATTTAAAAGACACTAATAATGTAGCCTGTCTGATCTCAACAGGCAGTTCCACAGTTTGTGGGCTATCACAGCAAAGGTCCGGTCACTTGTGGTCACAAGCTGACATCTAGGAATAACCAACATTAGGGAAGATGCCCTCATCCATTCAACATTCAAAAGATCTCTCAGAACTAACCTGTTTCAACTTGCCATCCTTTCCTAGCCCCTCAGACCGCTAGGGTCTAATGTTATTTAAATACATTTTTACCATGTATTATCTCGTAACGGGCTCTCTTTTTAAACACGCTAGCAGTGTGGCACTATGGAAATGTTGGTCTGTCGGTTGGTCCACCATGTTATTACAGACTGAAATACATCAGGAGCTTTTGGATGGATTGCCATGGAATTGTGTACAAACATTACTGGCAACCAGAGAATGAATACCCCTGATGCTGATGGTCCCCTGACTTTTGCTCTAGCACCACCTTGAGGTTGACGTTTGTGGTTCTGAGTGCAACATGTTTAATAACTATGATGGATTGACATGAAATTTGATATGGATATCAACAAACCCCGGTAGGATTAACTGCAGTAGCTTTGATGATGTCTTCATCTAGCACCATCATCAGGTCAAAAAATAATTTCTCCAGTACTGGTTTATGACAAAATACTGGCCAAACTAATGACCTTAACATCAGCCTCAGCTGTACTACAAATTTTAGCATGATAAACTTGTAAAATTATCATAACTTCTAAACGTCAACATGTTAGCATTCTGACTTTAGCATTCAGCTCAAAGTGTACAGTGCCTAATTATAGCTTCACTGATTGTCTGTATACCCTTAGTTCTGTTATCTTGTAAAATGTCATTGAGTACATTGAAAAGTGCTATATAAATTAGTTTTTATATTTAAGTATATTTAAGTGTGTGTGTGTGTGTGTGTGTGTGTTTTCCAGGTGGCAGAGCTTGAGGCCCAGCTGGGGCATCCTGCTGCCAGTCAGACTGTTAGAGAGGACCTCAGTCGGTCACTGGAGGAGCTAGAAGCTCAGCTGAGCGCCAAAGACCAGGCAAGACACCAGTTCACTCCCTGCACTGTAAACTGTCCAAATCCATTCACCATCCTAAAGGGTGGAAAGTCAGCCGAGAATACACCAGTGCACATAATATATTTGCCAGTAATCAATTGGATATGTTTGTTTTTGTAGTTTGTGAAAATAGTGTCAATTTGAAAGAAAGCCTGTAAACATTCACATTCAAACAGTTATTTAGTAAATGTATTAAGCTAGGAGAGTTGAAAAAGTGAAATTGCTAGATATTTGTTCTCTAAATCATCTTACTGGTTCAATTTTGCTGTAGTCTTGACAAAAAGATAAATACTGAACAAAATGTTCAAACCCCAAGTGAATATAAAAGAAGAGAATGTGTCTTTTGGCTTTCATATATGCCCTTGTAGTTGTGTTTCTACTAAGTCCTTAATTTATCTTTGAGGTACTGACATTTTTCTTGTTGATTCATTGGTTTGGGCAGACAAAGAGAGCTTTGATAAAATACCACAACCTCACAAAACACACAAAGATGAGTGAAACCATGACTTAATATCTTCATAACTGTTTCCAAACCTGCTTTAATAAGATGTTTTTATGAAGTATCACCTTGTGAATATGTTGTGCCTTTATGAGCCAAGTCAGTGTCCATCAAATGCATGCTGGGCAATGCACAGCCAAAAACCATTTTCTCTGAATAAATAAAACAGATATTGCAGCTTGCTGCAGCCCTCCAGCTTCATCAACTGTCCTGTCATCTAAACAAGCTCTACTTTTTGTAACAGGAATTGTGCAAGGTCACAGTGTTATGTTTCCCCTGGGGGTTGAATCCCCCTCCTCCCCAGAAACATCAAGGTGTCCCAAATCTTATAACCAACCTGGTTTATGAAAAATGATTCAGCTTCCTTTAGAACAACATGAAATATTTTGGTGCAAATCAAGAGATTAAAGCGCTATGTTCTGATAAACGGGGATGGTGAATGTGTGAGAAGGTAGTGTGAATATGGTGTTGTGACTTGTTTGTTTACTTTGTTTTCAGGAAATTCTCAACTTACAGAGCAAGAAAACTGATGTGGGTGAAATAGAGAAGGAGAGAGAGGAGGCCATGCAGAGACTTCAGGTAAGCTGACAACTATGTTTTGCTTACACAAGTATACTTGTGGTACTGGGAAATGGCACATACCTCATACAGGCTTAATGGCCAAAGAATGTATTTAAGGAAATAAAAAAAAGAAATAAAATTAATACACAAGAAAAGGGGAAAACATACAAGCACCATGTAGCTTATACCCATAGATTGCTACACACAAAAACAAAAATTTTGAACGACATCAGTGAATAGGCCTCGAAATGAGAATTGCTTCAATGAAATAATCTTTAGCTTTTGCTTTCTGTATGACTGAGATCAGTAGTTCAGTAATACAGAAATTCACAAAACAATACAAACTAAGATTGCATTGCTGTTTAATTGTAATCACTGTATTTACACACTGTCAATTAACTTGGGAGTCATCAGCAGTTAAAATCCTACATATTTATTATTTTTCTTTATCATGTTAGAGGAGAAAAACTTCATAATTGTTGTGTGTTAAGGTGTTAAGAAGTTCTAACACTGTAAAGCCAGACTTTTAGTATACCATTTCCAAGGCCACAATTGTGATCAAACAAGATGAATGGGCTGATTGGTGGTTCTGATGGGTTAGCGCAATCCTTCGCAACACTCGGAGGAGGGCTTTTTCTTGTTAACATAATTATACTAAATTTGGACTGCACAAAATTGGTTCTCCTCACCTAGCTTTTCATTGTTACTTAACCAGTAGAGCTTGAACTGTATCACAGAAATGTATGAACACTACTTCATTGACAGGGAAGGAGAGAATCGCATTTATCTTCAGTATGAACAGAGACACTAATTTTTTTTCCACTATTACAAAAAAAAAGGTCACCAGTATAGTCTTTTAAGGGTATTTTCTTTTGAAGTCTAATACTAGTAGAAGCAGCTTTAAATTTATAGCAGACATGTTTATGGTGTCTTTTGATGTTACTGATGTATCTGATTTTGTTATGTCAAGACTAGAAGCTCCTCTATAGTAATTAACACAAAAGTCTCAGTTTTGCAGTGTTGACAGTGTTTCCTGTTGTTCTGAAAATCAAACAGAGCCACACAATCAACTAATGGAAAATCAAAGCACTGGTGCTGCACCTATAAAAGAGACAGCAAAGTTCAGACCTGCAGCAGGAATCCATATAGGAGAACTAAGGACTTAAAGGAGAAAAATAAATTGTATTGAATATCCAATGCTAATGCAGGAGATTATACCTGATGCATATTGCATAGCCTTTATTAGGTCTTCTATCATTTTTAGTACTGGTGTCAGTTGTGAATTATGTTTATTCATATTTGACCTTTGCTGTCCTTTTGTTCATTCCATAATGTATTCATTGGTGCATTTTGGCATACAGAATGACCTCGTAAAGCACACACTTGCACATTCAAATTTGCAGTATAAACAGTTTAAAACAAATAAGCCTGATGTGACATTCTCACAAAATTGCAGTCAGCATCCACACTAGGAATAAATAAATTTTCCAGGCATTTATGTAAAGCTGAACTGGTTCTTGTTCAAACCTGCAACAATCATCTTCCAATGTGCTTTTAAGCAAGATGCTTTACTTGCTTACTTGTGCTCCAAAGCTCTTTTTTACAGCATACTTCTGTACTATATTCACATTGTAATTTAAATTTACAGAAAGTCAGAAATTCACCAATACTATAAAGGCATGCAGACATACACATTATACTTTTCATCACAAACAGATATACACATTTGTGTACAATGTTGTGATCCATCTAAATGCCTAAAACTTAGAGAGAGGCACCATACAGGCAGAAGAATGTGCATTATTGTCAGCCCCCCTATCCCACTCTAGCATTTATTATTAAGGCATATTTATGGACAGAAGTGGCAAAAATACCAGCAGGAAATCTTTACTCCAGGCTTACATTAGACATTATGCAAACACACTTGTTCAGAGTGATTTACAACACTTCTCTGCAAGATGTATGCCAAAAAAATTATTATTATTATTATATATTAACATTATATAAACCTTTATGAGCAGTGGTTGCTCATGCAAATGTCACAAAAATACAAACAGTGTGTACAGTTTGGACACCAAGCCATGCAGCGAATATCCAGAAATATATCTCGATGGGGAAACTGTTTAAAACAGTTAATGTGCCTGCAGGATGTGGAAAGGCGAAACACTGAGTTGGAGGATCGGGTTCAGAGTGCTGAAAAGACGCTGGCCTCCAGCCGGGAGGAGCAGGAGCAGGCGGAGGTTGAGGTCCGACGTATCATCAATGTTCTGGACGTCAAAATCTGTGACCTGAATGACCTGAGACAGAGCCTGGCAAAGCTAATCGACAAATAGCCACAGCAGCAATTTGGCTGCATCTCCACAGTTAGCGCTGGTTCCACCCATGTAGCCTTGATTTTGTGTTTTACTGGTATCAGCTAGGCAAAAATCAAAGCAATATGGTGTAAAATGTAAAAGCTACATGGATAAGTTGGTTTTTTAAGATTAGTGCAGGTAAACATGTATCAGAAACCTCTTAAAGGTGCTATGTGCAAAATAAAGCATGTCACATTAATATTGCAACCTGGGTATGATGATCATAAATAGCTGACAATATGGTTTATGTGGCTACTACTTATTTGTCCAGATCAAAGTTCCTAGCAGCTGCATGTCCGTCAGTCCCTCTAACCTGAAAGGAATAAATTATATTTACACCAGGCTATTTTCACCATCTACCATCACTGAACATTTTCAAAATCAGTTTGCACTGGAATAGTGCCCTTCTCCCCTTGTTTACCATAGCAATCCAGTGTATTTAGTCAAAGGCTGACCCTGTGGTTTACAATGTAAAATGCTGAGTTATGGCTGCTATAAGCTGACAGTCTTCAGTGATGGTCTCAATTGTTTAGGGTAATTATACAGTCTCAAAAGGACTGGGAGGATAATAAATATTGATAACAAATAACAAACAAAGCACCTTTGAATGAGGACTTGCACCAGCACTGATTTTAAGCTTGATATTTTGCAAAAGTAGACATTCCAACAAGTATTGGGTAACAGGATTTTCTACGTTAGTTATTTTTGTGTGATATATCTTTAATATATCGTGGGCAATCCACTTGTATTAATATATTGTCCCACTGATTTGAGAGGCAAGAGTAGCAGTAAAACTAGGAAAGAATAAAAAGATAATAGTGAAGGTAATTATTAAAGGCTAGTGGTGTTCTGTTTTCCTGCTTAGCTGGAGGTCTAAACCACTGAACAGTGCCTGGGAACAGACGGTAAAACTCCAGTCTTGGAACAACAGGACTCGCATCAGGATTTGATATATACTAACCATAAATATTTATCATAATTCTGGACGTTTGGTTTATAGAAACAACAAAGTGACTGTTCATAAATGTTTTTTCCCTGCAGTTTGGCAGAAGACTTTGACACATAATAATCCTGAATGAATTAGGATTTTAGTTATACATTCTCATAATGTTATTAGATCTCAGAAGATACTGTCTGTAAGACAAATCAAATGTCTGCTTTTACACAATAACAACCTTGAGGTCCTGATGTTTTCAGTGTTCCTTAAACACTGTGGAGATGCACCCAGTAGAGGATGGGTCAGGGTAAAGACACATGGATGCAATGACCCTGAAGGAAGTCAGCTCCAGTTCACCATCAGCAGCCTGGACTGGCCTCATACCAGCCAGAACATCAACAAACTCAAGAGATGCAACAACCTGCTCACAGTCTGTCCTCTGAGGACGTACGGCCATTTATGTTTTATGAGTACTGCTCTTTCTCAACACTTATTGTATTGTTCATGTTCATCGATGGGTTACTCTCAGCCAGGATGGGAAATCAATGATGGTTGCTGACCAAATTGAAGCTGCGGCTGGTAGGTTTGTCCTCTCCACCAGGCTACTTTGACAGGTAGATCGGCATGTGAAGGAAATGTCCTGATGTGTCCCTGTGTCCAGAGACTGATTTCCCACCCTGATGTTGAGCAGAATCTGAGATTGCACTTGATAGTGTTTGTGCCAAGTTTAAATTTGTTTACATTTGTCAGTGTTCACAAAATGATCCAGTTTTACTTTATGTACTTTCTGTGTTGCTAAACACTACCTTAATAGTAAACCCTAGAGAGAGGCTCAGTGGAGTCGCAGAGCATAGATAAAGATAGACTAAGAGTACTGCATGAGCTCTGCAGAAGCCCTGCCAAGGAATGTGAAGCTGTGTATGTGTGCACAATATTTAGCAGTGTGCAACCTCAGATTGCTTGAATTAAAAAGCACAACTGCAGTAGTTTTAGTTAAGTGGGTACTTAATTGACTTGTCAGCTTTGTATGTGAGAACTTCTGATGCACAATAGCTATCAATCTTTGCTTCTCACCCCCTAATGAGTTATTGATTTCTTCATAAGATAGTAATATAGGTAGAAATAAGGTGCAGTCTCTTGCAGCTGATAGTGCAGTTAACTGCCAGGATCATAACATGTCAAAATGTGATTTAAACAGGTCATAAACTGTTCATGTAATAAACTACCAAATAATACATTAACCTGCAGTTACTACTTTGAAAGAGTTTAACCATTTTCATTTTCACCAATGGTGTATTTAAAACCACAACTTACATTATAGTTTGAGTCAAATTTTCAGTCTTATTACCTCTACAGTTCAACAATCACAACAAATACCCGTAGTTGTTACTGCACTATGTTGCTATTAATTACATTAAGAGGTTTTGTTGTTCCCTCAATCAGATTGACCTATCATTTTGACAAGTTACTACATTATCTGGGAGTTCATCAGCTGCTACATGCAAGCATCACTGAATTAGCAATAAAGTTTCTAGCATAGATGCCTGTTTATAGTAAATACAAGTACTTTGTAATGAGAGCTCTGTAAAACCTGTTTTCATCCATTTTAACTTTTTTTTTTTTTCATGGCTTCACCAGATGATGACAGATGCTACCAACCTTTTATTAAGCATGAAGAAAATGCAGGCCATCAGCTCCTCACAGTTGATGTCAAAAACACTTTGCTTCACAACAGCCTTATTCCAGTGTATCCTTAATACACATTAATACAGTGTAAATATACAAGTAGTTCCTGTATACACAGATAGGGGGGGCAGGGAGACTGTCCTCCCACAGTAAGGGCAAACTTCTCCTTAAATACACTGGAATAAGGCCTTTTTAAAACATATGTTGCCAGGTATAAGAGAGAAAGCAGTACCAAAGATGCACCGCTGTCATGCTGAAGCCACATCAACTGGAATAAACACAAACTCTGTATGATGCTGAAATTCATCTCGTCAATTTTAACTGCTCTTTGCCCGAAACGTGACTTTTAAGTACGACTCAAAATACCTCAGATTCATTGATGTATTGAACAGAGGAATACTGTCACCCGGTAGCCACGATTTTGTTTTAGAATAACTGAACTGAGTAGAGCAGGTGTTTGTATGGGATTTGACAAAATGAGATGAGTTCTTATATTTGTATAGAACTGTTTAACATTAAAACTAAGTCATGCAAAGTCACTGCTGTGGTCTTTGTGATGAGGGTAAGAAACTTGTGTACGCATTCTTACATTTTGCATCTTACACTTCCACATATTTTTTCCTTGACAACTGTTATTTTAGTTTTCCACCATGTAAGATGATAATGAAAATACAGTCAGCTCAGACTCAATCAGTTCATCACACTCTAAACAGGCAGTGGTTGCCATGGATTTGGCTGTGCCGCTTGCAGTGAAGCAAGGGTGGAACCTGTTAAAATGGAGGGCAGGTGGCAGGTATGACAGGTATGAATTTCTATCAGCTGATAAGCAGCAACAGGTGTTGAAAATGCTGTGATAAACTTATCTTTTCACAGCTTTGTGTGTTTGCAGAGACAGTAAAGTATCTCATTTGAATTCAGTGACTACCAGCCATGTTTAATGATGCAGACGGGACACGTATTTTGTTTGTGCCACGCAGCAGCATCAATTCAGGTTAAAACAAACTGCATGTGGTGCTTTGTGTGCCAAGCTGAAATAAAGTGGAAACCATTCCCAACAGGCACTGTGCCAGTCAGGTTAGGAGTACACCCACTGTTTGTTTAAACCAGTGCCAGTTCCAAGCAGCAGGTTTACTGAATTACCTAGACAATAGGCTTCTTAGAACAGGTATCTGAGTTAAACCACTAGCCAGACTCTCATTAATACTGTATATCTTCATTTGGGAAAATTTGGCAAACAGTAAAATGAGTATTGCGCCAGCTTCATCTGCTTTTTGTCAGTCTTGTTACTTTTAACTGTTAAACACCTTGCACACCCTCACAAGTATGTATTGTACACATGAACTCAAATTAAGACAGAAATTCACCATTTCTTCTTCTTAAATTTATTTTAACACAAAATGGCATTGAGTGCTGTTGCAGTCGAAATGTCTACTTCAGCTTCTTCTTGGGGCGAAGGTTGTTGGTGTGCCCACACTTCTTCTTGCGGCAGTTGACAGCACGGGGGTGCAGACGGGCATAGCACCTGCAAAACAGTCAAGGGTCAACTATGCGGAACATTCTACTGGACCAACAATAATGTTCTGAAGTGGACAAAACTTGGTAATATAATTTTAACACCAGGAGATTTATTTCTAATGCTAACAAATGTAGTAGTTTATCTGCCAAATAAACATTTTTTTAACCTAAAACTAATTAGTATGAAACACTTGAGCCTCTACCTACCCACAAATGCCATCTGATTATTTCAGCCTATGTTTGAATTAACCACAACACCTGCAATCAAACTACAGCAGCAACAAAAAAACAACAACAAAAAAAAAAACTGACCAAACCACACTGCTTGTAGTGCTATTTAAAGTGTTTTAATCTGAACTTTAACCACTTCACTGTAAACAACTGCTGTACTGCACACAATTAGATCAAATAAAACAAACAAAAAAAAACAGACTGCTTTAATAATTTTCAAGACTTACTTGCGGCAGATCATCTTGTCACAGTTGTATTTCTGGGCAAGCTGTCTGAGTGAAGGCTCGATGATGCCACCACGCAGACGCAGAACCAGATGCAGGGTAGATTCTGGTGGCAGTAAGGGTTAGGGATATCAATCTCAAGTTCAGTCACAACAAACGGTGCACCAGAAAACCTTCTCTATGCAAGTACTTACAAAAACCAGGCACACTGTAAAACCTTAGTTATTAATGAAACAACAGAACTTCAAACTTATACGCATTAAAATTTACATCTAATGCAATTTTACAATATACTGAGTATGTATTAGTAGTACAATTTATGATAAAACAATCCTTAAGTTTCCTGGGAGAGGTCTGTTTAACATTCTCAATACAATCTTTTAGCCACTAGCAGTTTCATAATAAGCTGGTCTATAGTTTACTGTGACCATTGACACATTCAGCACATCTGGCCTTGTTTTAAATAGACAGTTACCTTTCTGGATGTTGTAGTCAGACAATGTGCGTCCATCTTCCAGCTGTTTGCCAGCGAAGATCAGACGCTGCTGATCAGGAGGAATTCCTGCAAACAAAACACAACCAAACGGCATTACATTTGACCAACAATTACAACTTACACGTACATGAGGCAGAGATGCTTTGTAGTTTAAAAGACTACCATGATTCACACATGTCAAACATCAAATGTTTTACTTTAATGTCTACCTGCACTAACATCTTGTTTCCGTTTTTGAAATTGACAAAACCTGCCACATTCTTTGAACTGAAGTAACTTTAACTAGTTAAATAGACAGATTTGAGGACTAGAAATCCAGTCCCACATAGGATCAAATCTAATGGGTTGCTCTTAAGAAAAATATCTTCAACAGATCAACTCACTTTTCTACCAAAATGAATAAAATCTAAAGGTAGAAAGTGGATTACGAAGATGTATTTGTAAAGTCATGAAATTGCTAGCGTTACCTGACAAACTTAGTTAATTGTGCCGGCTCACCTTCCTTATCCTGGATCTTTGCCTTTACATTTTCGATAGTGTCGCTGGGCTCAACCTCTAGGGTGATGGTCTTCCCAGTCAACGTCTTCACGAAGATCTGCATGTTTGCAGGCTGAGAGAGAAAAATGCGTTAGCTAACGTTACAAGTTTAAGTTTGCTAACTCGCGGGCGACACAACGTTACTTGAAAGCATATTTTACCACAAAAACAACGACACAGAGGTGCGCCACATACATTCAGTATAAATCAAGTCTTAATATCGCCACCGTTTTCATATTATAATACTAATCGTGAAAGGTTATGTTGGTTTCTACTCAGCAGCTAATGATGTTAGCTACTGTTAGCAGCAGAGGGGCCTAGCCACATGTGTAAGGTACCGTTGACGTTGAGAACAGTCACAATTTTCTCTATTTTCTGCTTTCGAACTGAGCCAGTAATATTTAATACACAATTACTGTCGATATACGAAGGATACTATATTGTTTTAATCGCATTCAACAACTCAACGGCCACTAAAAATAGACAAATATGAAATGGACAAAATGTGTACCCACCCGGCCGCAAGCTGAGCCTCAACGAAAAGAGAGCGGAAGAGGCTGGCGCTAAAAGACGTCACTTCCGTCTGCTTGTTTCCTTGGGAATAAAATCCTGCGGGTGTGTTTTCTTTTTTATATAGGCTATTCTGTACGACGAACTTAATGTTTAGAAACATTTAATCGCTCTTTTAGACCCGATTAATGTCGAAGTTCTAATAAGGAGATTCAATTCAATTAAAATTAAAGGCTTAATTGTGCTTATGCCGCCTACTGCAAATTTAGAAAAGAACCACACAGTTCAGTGTTGTGATTCAGCAAAAGCACCTCATATAACATTACAGTTTCTGTTTTGTTTTTAATAATACTGGATTTTATTATACAAATATAAAGCGAGCATGGCGTGATTAGTGTGAGTGTGATTCACTTAAAAAGCAGGCAGCGCACTAATGTCGTAATGACTGAGAGAGGGTAGGCTACTGAGTCACATTTTAAGTTTTGAGCAACTACAACTGTGATCTTTGGAAGGCCATTCAATTTGTTAGACATAAAGCACGTTCAGGGCACGGAGGCTGCTCCAAAATGAAGTTTGACTGACACCTGCTGTTGTAATGTTATTTTCAGCCACATTCAGGGATAGGGATGAACAAAACAGCATGTGTGAATGTGTGCAAGTATGGCAAGCAAATACAGTCTATAATTTTGTTACATTTTAAATTAAATGACATTATTACATATGCCTAATTACATTTGCAAGCTACTTTATTTTCTATGCATGCATTTCTTTATATTACATGCATGTCATAGCTAACCATAGACAGCATTTCTTTTGATGCGGTGTTATATGTACTTTTTTGTTGTTTGACAGGCACAACTTCAAAGACTTTCCATATAATTGCATTGTGTGCTCAAATGCACACTGAATCATGCTACTCTGCAAGTTGATAATGTAAGTTTAAGTTAATGCTGAAATATGCATATAAGTCTTGAGAAGAGGAACATGTCCACTCAAAATATTTAATAGGTTCTTATAGGTGAGGAAAATTGTGTCAAGCGACACTTTTGTACCTGGAGCAAAGCCAGATGATGGGAAGTCTGTAGTTATATTGTTAGATAGTCAATGACAGTCTGAAAACCAGGACAATTTGGATTGTTTTTTTTCTGTTAAGGCTCATTACTTCAGTGTGAACAGTTGTTTTGTGTGTCCTTTTTTGATGTATAATAAAATGTTACAGTTGAACAGTTTTGTGTGTCCCGTACATTGCATTTGGCCAGGTAACAGGACACCACATGGGATGTATTTGTTTCTCTGCAGGAGCAGCAACAGGATCAGTATCATCATGTTCCACAGAGGTTTCCATGGTGAGGCATTGTAGCATTTTTCACCTGCTTCAGAAGAAGACCAAAGAGTTACAGTAATGTAAGGAGGACACTGGTGGTATCCAATATGACTTCAGTGGTAAAAACACTGATCCAAACCCGTCCTGTGGGCAAAGAGTTCTTCCTAACCACCAATATCCCTTTTCTGGAGAGGCACAATCCAGATGCATTCTCAACCAGTTTCCAGGAGGACTTCCAGCCTTTGTCGCTCTCAAAGACAGAACCTGCTCATCAGCCCCACCAAGCCCAGGTGGACCACAAGGACTTGAGGCACATCAAGGAGTTCCTGACAGAGGTGATGGTGTCTTACCAGCGTCACCCATTGCCACAGATGACCCGCACCCCACGCTGGACCAAGCTTCACACCAACCTCAAGATGCAAACAGACCCTGGGGAGGTTACTTTCCTCACCACTCAGTCCCAGGCGTTTCAGCCCCAGCCATTCCAGCATCGTCCCACTCCTATCCGACAAACACTGGGCATCAAGAAAATCCAGCAAGTGGGCAAGATCCCAGAAAGTGTCAACAAAGTGTCCTTCACCCCACACCATGGCTCTCCTGTTGTAAAAGCCATGGCTAAACATCTCGGTTAGTGACAGCATTCTTAATTTTGCTCTGATTCTTTTTCTGCAATTTCTGATTAAAACAAGAAATCCATATTATAGATTCAGTGTTAAGCCAATTGTGATTGGTGGTAACATTCATGAAATTTGGTTATGAATTAACTTTCAAGTGGGTAAACATTCCAAAAAAACTGTGAGCCATACAACATCCTCGCTTTGTAATGAATAACAGTGAAGGAATCTGGGTTAGAGTTCATCTCTGAATCCTGCATAACATATTGTGTTGTAAAATGTCAAATTTTCTTTGTAGAAGAGGGTTTTCCTACAATCAAAGGGGACATACACCTTCGTGGGTTTGTCTCCCACTACAACAACACCTTCCAGGGAGCCTGGAGCAGAGCTGCTCAATCTGTGGAAAAGGTAAAATGGCAGCTGCAGCTGCTGGTCGTGAACTATTACGATCAAAGAAAACCTGCAAGCTCTCAAGTGAAACTGTTGCCATAAAACCTATACACTGATTTATGCTGACAGTGCTTCAAAAGTCACAATTAAAAAAAGACAATTCTCACAACATCACACCACTCCACTTAGCACTGGAAGCTATCTCAACCGGATGTCTGTGCTTTAGCTCAGATATAACACAGAATCTTCACCGTATGCTGTAAATTTAAAATGCGCAGCAGATATTACCATGTTAGTAATTAAAACATCAACTGCTCTGAGCCTAAAAACTGCACAAGAAATTTTATATGTACTTAACAGTGGTGAAAAGTAATTACATTTACTCAAGTGTTGTACTTCAGTCCATTTTTTAGATAATTGTATTTTATTTGAATAGTTCCATTTTCCCCTACTTTATACCTCCACTCCACCACATCTCAGGTGGAAATGTTGTACTCCACAGCTGTAGTCACTACTTACTGTGAATATTCAAATTTTACATTCAAAACATACAATACACAACTAAAATATCAACCGTTTTCATAGATTAATCTATGGGGCAGTAAATAAAGTAAGCTAAAGTAGCTCAACCTAGACTAATTACCAGTCTACCTCCCATGGTGCTTTATTACTAGTTTAGTCATGGCACAGGAGTAGATTTAGGAACAACACTAAACTGGTTTGTTAATCTTTTTGAAAAACTAAAGCAGTTCCAGGGAAGACATTTTCTCCGACATCACAGAAAGACTCAGGTTAAACCAGAATGCAGGTTGGAGTACTTTATTCTCAGCTGTGTGGATGCTAAACAAAAGCACACTATGACCTGGAGTACCAGCACCATCAGCTTTAAGTAGACACAAGAGTGACACAGGTATTGACATTTCTATGAAGCTTTCAATGACATGGGTTTTATAAAGGCTGTGTTGTTTTTCAGCACACCTCCTCAGTGGCTATGGGTGATCCTGTGAAGATTGTAGAAAGAGAGACAACCCACACTGCGTCATTCAGCCGGCCTACTGTCTACAGGTCTGCAGCTTTTCTGTTTTGCTGGAAAAACTCTCGTCACATGACTCAGTTCACATCCTACACAAAGAGACGACAAACAGAGGAAACCAAGGGTGAAGGGCCTGGTGTTACCCTTCAGATCTCTTTTCAGATATTTTAGACCTCTCTTGGTTTCACTGCATGTTTTGACTTGCGGTATTATGAGGTTTAAGGTGTCTTGGATGAAAAGAACTAGCATTTGATTCACTGAAATGCTTAAATGGTCTAAAATTTTAAACATCATTTAAAATTTGTCACTTTTTGAAAGCTCGGATTATCTGGTGTTGAGTTTATCCACACATAAATACAATGAAAGCAATATCTTTGTTTTTGATACAGGCCATCTGTGATTAAAGAGCATTTGAAGCTCAACCTTGGAAATTTCTCTAATGACTCATGGTCATGCACATCCAGACAAGGCTTTTGTTTCCACAAGCCGGGTGAGTGTTTTCTGTGTTATTGTCCAGGTAGGTTTTTCCATCAAGTTTTCATTCTGGGCAGCTAGCTATTCAGATCTAATACTTGAATTCTCCATAGTGGAGATGTCTTCAGTGTATTTAGTAACAGCCTATGAACTAACCAGCTGCTTAGGCCCTTCAAATACCAATACGTCCACTAATACACTGCTCAAAAAATTAAGGGAACACCTAATTCACACATCAGTTCTGTTTTATATCTTTACTGTATGTTGTATAATTCATTAAGAACAAAATGACATAACTATGGTCAATGGAAAATAATATCACCAACTGATTGATGGCTGGATTCAAAATCACACCAAAAATCAATGCGTGACTTTCATCACAGCAACTCAAAACATGACTCCGTAGTGTGTATGGCCCCACATGCCTGTACGCACTCCCGACAACATCTGGGCATGCTCCTGATGAGACAGCATATGGTGTCCGGGGGATCTCCTCCCAGTGCCACAGACTGTCGAGCTCACTGATGCTGGACAGTCTGTTGCTGCAGCGATACACAACGTCCGACGCAACGTCCCAGGGGTTCTCAGTTGCATTCAGGTCTAGGATCCGTGAAGGCCAGTCAATGGCATGAATGCCTTCATCATCTAGAATTGACCCACACACTCTGGCCACATGAGGCCAGGCATTGTCCTACACCATAGGAACCCAGGGCCCACTGGAAGTCATTTAGGGATCTTCATGTAGGAGCCCATCTCCTAGTATCTCCTTCATGCTCTTGAGACTATGCTGGGAGACACAGCAAACCTTCTTGTGACGGCACTTATGGATGTGCCATCCTGGAGGAGCTGGACTACCTGTGTAACCTGAATGAGCTGCAGTTATCTCCTCATGCTACCAGTAGTGAGAAGGACACTAGCAAAATGCAAAACATGCAAAATGCATTCCCTTTTGGGGGGATTATCTTGCTGTTGCTTGTTGCTGTTATGACCTTTATATGCACCAAAACATATGCCTCTAGTGTTGTCTTCCAGAGTTTCACATGGCTGACCTAGGTGACTTAAACTGTGTACAGTTTAGGGACATTGGGACATGGGTGCTTACATGTTCCTTTATCTCTGTTATCCTGCATGGATTAGTCTATTTGTTTTTTTCCCAGGAGACCCAGTTGTTCTAATAAAGAGGAACCAAAATTCTAGCTCCTTACCCAAGGGGGACACTGATACGAGGCGCAACAAAGAAAGGATGTCAGTCACCACCAACAGAATCTCCTTTTCTGATGTAAGATAATAGAGCTTCAGCTTAGTTAATTGTTATTGTATTTACAAAAAATATTACTGGTACATATGTTGCACTTTAGGATAATTTATGACCTTTGCACACATGTTCATATCAAGTTGATTTTCATGGAGTTAGTTATGTTAAAAGATCCAGCAGCGTCATATTTGTTAATGTTTACTGTCTTCTTCCCTGTAGCTGAACCACACAGAACTTCCAGTGTATGTGCCCGGGCCTGACCTGATGACCAAAAGCCATGTCCAGTTCAGCCCACCCCACCTGTCAGGCCCATCCTACACAACCACGACCAAAGAACACTACATCAAACAGGATAGAGAGCCAGCTAAACCCGTCATCCAGCTGCCAAGCAACATACTGAGTGGACCAGGTGATGGTCATGTTTATGTGTTTAAATGGAGGCGCATGTAGATGTATTTAATGTGTGTCATTTGTTTGGCAGAACATGGGCTGAGCCTCAGCACCACCAAGTCTGATTACCTCCCTCTGAAGGCCTGCAGACACACACCTTGTCAGTCACAGCAGAGGGTGATGTTCCCACTCACCTGTATAATTTAATGTTAACTGTAGTAGTAGTAGCAGTAGTTGTAAATAATATGGTAATAGCATTGGTAATAGTAGTAAAAATAGTAGTAATAGTAGTATTATATAGTAATACAATATTGTTTTCCTCTCTTTTTCTTATCAAATAGACCAACATCAAATTTCCACTGGCCTACCAGCACTTCACCACCACCCACAGTGAAACCTACACCGCCAAACCATTGGTTTTGCAGCGTCCCAGCTGTAGCCAGTTCCTCAGTCATTTTGTAATGAAGTGACTGAGAAACACAACTTGGTCACTTGCTCTTGAGTTGTTGCCCAGCTTTTGATAAAAGATTAAATCAAGAGTGAAGAATAGTTTTTCTGACATTTTTACAGATATTTATATTTACAGAAATTTAAAATGTGCAGAGTACAGTATTTCACATATTTAAAGTACTCTACCCCCTCCACTCTTTCTGAAGATGCTGCTTGGAATAATTGTATAGATAATAGTAAACTCAGAATTGTACTTTTCAAAATGGGAAAATACATACAATTGCATACAGACAATCTAACACTAACAAATACTATACATCTTAACACTGAATGTCAGACATAATTTAAAATTACTAAAACAAGTTGTGCTCAAA
Source organism: Micropterus dolomieu (assembly GCF_021292245.1). NCBI lineage: Eukaryota > Metazoa > Chordata > Actinopteri > Centrarchiformes > Centrarchidae > Micropterus > Micropterus dolomieu. Next base: position 10,485,341 of record NC_060154.1, read on the forward strand.
AGGAGGCTGTTTTGAAATTTAATTAATTAAAATATATTGTCTCACCATGAAATTGTCCAAATGATGTAAAGATTCTGATTTGTGAAAGGAGTATTCACTATATAACTGGAATTAAACAGGTTTCTAAAAGAATTAAGTCCACCCTTAAAAATGTTTTTAATAATTGACTTTAATGAGAAAAACACGTAGAACGTTTGTGTTTGGGTAAAAAACAATATGTAGTGAATTCTGTGAACTCCTTGTTGAGTTAAATGTTTTCCCAGAACTAGCAACCCCTAGCAAAGAGGTGCAATGTTGTTCTAATTAATTCACGGGCAGAACTTTAACCCTGATCCTCAGTCTTGTTGCTTAAAATTTCAAGCATGCATCCAACTAAAACCACTCTGTCACATCATCATGCAGTGCCGTGTGTTTCAATGAATTGGATTAATGCTCGTAATTTTACTGGGATGACAATAAATAAACATTTACCCAGATCAGTACAGGGAACAACAGAAATGTTGATGCAGTGTGCATGTGCAGCTTTAGCAGTTAGGTGGCTAAAACATGAACCTTAGCCTTCCTTGTCATATTTAGACCAGGGAGGGAAGCAGCCTTGGATTTAACTGTCCTACTTCCACCATGTTTACAATGACAATGCTAACTGCTAAGCAGAAAGATTCTCATCCTCTCCTTCAAGCATGATTGACCACAAAACAATCAAAAAAATGTTGTAGCAATAACACATCCTTGACCCTGAGATGCAGGTTCTGCAGATAAAGAAGTTGGCAGGCAAGCACATAAATAGTTATAACCTCAATCTGGAGTTCATCAACCTGATGAAAATGCAGCAGTCCAGTTATAGGCTGGAATGTTAGTTGGTCAACAAGCCGAGGTTCAGGTTCAAGGGCTACAGCTCCACTAACATGGTTTAATACTAAATTCAACTGCAGAATAGACTCAACAGCTCTTGCTTGACTTTGCCTGTATGTAGTATCAAGAAAGGCTAATTTTCAGCCATTTTCATTTAAGACAATGGAATGTATAAAACATTTATAAAAATGGGGTATGACCTTTTTGTGCACCTGGTCATTTAAAAACAATAAACATTAATAGATGAGCAAGTAGGTCCTGCTCAAGGACACGTGTCTAAATCACACCTATGATGTTGCTAATTTGAATGATAGGGTTATAGATATTTGAGCATGACACGTGCAAATGTTGCAGTAGAATTATTAACTAAGAGCACAGTAGGATATTATAGTGACACAGTCTGATAAGAAATGCCACAAAGGATGTTTATTTCTTACTGAATCCTCCAGTGATTTGATTTATTCATCATATGAAATTTTATTTGGCAAACTCCTGAAAATGTTTTTTTCAGGAGACAACTACTTGAGTTGCTGCAAAAATGTAACTTGTTGATCAAGTGATCTTTTTTTCAAATACTGAGTCACTCATACTGAGACTCAGCAAACCCAAACACAGAAACCTGGTTTTACTGAGATGATTCTGAATTCTCTTCTAAAATGTATTTCGATTTTAATTTTAATTTACGTAGCCTATTATTTTCCTTTTGTTTTTTTAATGGTTTTGTAGGCTACTACCGTGAAATAGGGTTGCTGTTTTTACATAATTCAAGTAGCCTGTGAATGTCATCATACTTGTATGTTCTGTAGGCCTACTTGTTCTTTTTTATTTGTATTTATAATAAAGAAGGACTAAATAGGCTATTGGTCGTAATCAATGTGATTGGTCATTTAACTGAAAAAAAACCCTGAAAAAACACACTGCCTTCAAAATAAAAGGCTCTGTTCTACAACAAAATTTGAGCCAATGGTCAAAATCAAATAGTGTATGAAGATCAAATATTGTATGAAGGATGTGCTTTCGATAACATTCTTCTTCAATTGTGTACTTTTTGAGCTTGTGCTCACACAACATTTAACCATAAAAAAGGAAGGGTAAAATACGGAACACAAGGTTTAGATTTGAGAGTGTAGCCGGAAATTCTCCGTGTTATTCTGCCTCACTTGACGCGCTGTCAGTCCACGCAGTCCTCCTCCTCCGTGTTAAAGTAGGCGGACGTGACTCGCATGTGCTCTTTATCATTGGTGTAGTACAGGCTGCTACTTTCTGGGCTGCTAGATGGGTAAAATATAAACCTTTTACCGTTTATAAACGCTGTGCTCCTATTGAGCAGTTTCTTCACCTTTGAGAGGACCCCTACGTAGCTCCTGTCCTGCCGGTGAGTTTGACTTTTTTAAGCGGCAGCTCAACCTTCACAACTATATTTGTAAAACGTCCCACAAAGTCCCACTTCTTAATGCTGATTGGCTGGGACTCCGCTCTTAGCCGTTCATAAAATTAACGATAAACACGCATAACAAAAAATGTAACGTTAAATATTGTTAGACAGATTAAGATATTGTTTCACAGAGCACTGTTGTGAATAGAACTATTTGTTTCTCCCGGTGGGAGAATCCTGACAGTCAGGTATTATAAAATATGACTCACATATTGTTGACCGCACAGTTTCAGTTATTTGCTGTTGCCAAATAACGTTATGAAATATTTATATCAATACAGAATTTGATTAGGTTATGGTTAAGTTATACACTATGATTCTTAAGTAACCATTTCGTATAGTTGAGTTCGATCCAACCAAAAGAAAAATGTCACAAATGATAATGATGTTATTAAACATTTCTAAAACGTGTTTAAAAACAGAAAGCTACTAGCAGGGATGGTCCTGGCATGTCTGGGACCCTAATCAGAGCCACCCAGATCCACCCTGAAATGAAGATCTCTAAAAGAAAATAGCTAAAATTAACATTATGGTCTGTTTAATGGGAAGTGCCCAATTATTTTAAAAAGAGAATACTGGACTTCACTTATGTACTGCCTGGTGTCCACAGGAGCCCTAGAAACCTAAATCATTTATGCCTTCAGCTGGTTCTGGCTAATTTGCAGTGTGGTTTTCACAACACCTGAAAACCAGTTCCACACATTCTTCCTGTACTTACTGTTTAGCTCTAAACCATTATCAAATAAGTGTTTATTTACTGTTTAACTGTCTTTACTCATAGCAATGACGCTGAGCTCCATAAAGTCTTTCAAGCTGGAGCTGGATGGTCCAGCTGATGCAGCGTTCACTGGAGGGGAGGTGGTGTCCGGCCAGGTGGTGCTGGAGCTACGGAAGGACACCAAAGTGCACTCCATGAAGGTGCAGGGACGAGGGGTGGCCACAGCACACTGGCTGGAGAATCGTGGCATGAACTCTGTGTATAATGACTACACCTCCAAGATCACGTACTTCAGGAAGAGACAGCATCTGATCCGAGGTCAGTGGTGACAGCTGCAGATGGTGATAGTTAATATTCAGAATGTTTATTTATGAAACTGGCTGTAGAATAATTACAGGGCAGGGAAGAGAGACAAACAGGACCGGTCAAAGAGTTCAGTTGTGATGCTTGAACTTGAGTTATAGTCCAAAGTTGACTAGAAATAAACTGTTGACTATGACTATTAAAAAATGCAGAACAGTCCCTTCACTTCTATAAAATGGCTGGCATTTCTATAATTTGTGCTGACTTTTCTTTTGTTCCCTGTTGTATCAGCATAATATTCTTGTATGAAATCATCCTTGCTTGTAGCTTTGCTGTGATATACATTGTAACTGTATTTCAGCATGGGTTGCAGCTTGTATATGAAAAAGTTCTCTCTTGTCTGAATAATGTGGTGTAAAACTGCTGATCTTCTCTGTCATGTGCCAGCTGGTAGCCACTGTGTCTTGTCGCTGCACTTGAAATGAAGCCACCTGGGACAAATATGTTGCATGGAAACCCGGGAGAGAGGTTGACACTGGCTACATTTGATCCTATCATTAAACACAAATCCATTAGTGCTGAATCCAAATAAACACAACTATGTTTATTGAGTGCTGTTTTGTACAGGACATAACACTTTAAAGTGAGAAGTTCCCCCCAGTGTCGTAGGTACCAGAAATCAGTGAGGCAGAGAATACAGGCCATAGTAGCTGAGTAAATAAACTGTAGACAGGTTAATGTTTCATTAAATGCCATGTAAACATTACTCTCCAGTGTGGTCGGACAGGTAAATATGACTGGATTTTAAATTGCAGAGTCTCAGATAAGAGCTGAATTTGTGTTGTTGTTGATTTGGCAGATTATAGAGAGCCGAACAAGTTTGAATCCAGAATATCGTTTTCAGGACATTTGCTGCTGCAGCAGCTGCATCGTTTGTGTATACACTCTGGTTAAAGGTACACTAGGCAGGTGTTAATATCTAGTCTACATTTCAGCCTAAATCATACACTGTGATTATAGGTGGGAAATTAACTTTTTAAAATGTGAACATCTACCAGACGCTGACAGATAAATGTTTAAATTCACCATTCACATCTCAATAGTAAATCTTTACTTTGTGTCTGAAATCTATCATATTTTACCACCATTTGGCAATACAAACACATCACCCATTAACTGAGATAACTAGAACTAATGCATATTTTATTGTATTGATTTTGTATAAAATAGTCATATGTCAGTTACAATCAGTTACCACAGCTGAAACTGATATTCTCAAACTTCTAATTTACTTAGACCAGCCGCTTGTTTGGTGTTTTTACTTTATGAATTACAAGCAGTTAACAGTTTATCAATATTAAAATCAATTTTAATACTGATCAACTTGTTGAAAATCGAACCAAATTCAAATCGTATCAGTGGGAAATCAAAACTGAAATAAAAACAGGGAACTCTGGACCACCATCTAGGTAGGTGTGATTTCATTCAACCACAGGCCTATTTCTTCTGCATCTCGTTTCCCTTTGAAATAAAGCTTAAGGGCGGGTGATATTACGTTAAATACCATAAGATGATATCAATATGTCATCTGTCAGAAATTTTGCTATAGCATTTATTTCCTGGTATATCTCCCTTTAATATCTATGATTTTTTGCCTTACTGTAATGAAGTTTTATTTGTATTTTTTGTTATGTGGATTAGCCAAAATCAGACAATTCTGTCTGATTATTTTATCCAACAGTTTCCCAACTCCAGAAAACGTTTATCTACACTCTGAAATATAAATATATTTATAAAATGGGCAACAAAAACAAAAAAACAAAACAAAAACAAGCTACCGCACACTGATCTGACTTACTACTTTATTTGTGAGCAACGCGTTTCGCCCATTGCTTCTTCAGGCTCACACAATGAAATTACAAAAGCACATACGGGTGTGTTAAGTAGATCCTGTGCAGGTCATGTGACAAGCACAATCCCTGCATTACATGACTCCCACAAAAATAGCATCTTATACAAAGTGTCATTATAACAATATATATATATATATATATATATATATATATATATATATATATATATATATATATATATATATTGTTATATTATATATATATATACATACACAATTTAAAACATACATAAATTACAAATATTACAACATTATCAGACCTCATAAATATCATAAGGAAAAATAGCCTGACATTCCTACCTTTAGCATATATCCCTCAAGGTATACAATATTTAAACTTTCTCTGAAGGACAGAAACCCCACCTCAGAGATAGACATAATAATCATCATTACAAAAATGGGCTAAAATCTAGTGTCTCATTCAGTCCATGAGGTTCAATAGTGTTCAATTGATGAATCCAAAAAGCTTCCCTTCTTCCTTATGATATTTATGAGGTCTGATAATGTTGTAATTTATGTATGTTTAAAAAAAATTTAAATGGTGTATGTGTATATATATATATATATATATATATATATATATTGTTATCATGACACTGTATAAGATGCTGTTTTTGTGGGAGTCATGTAATGCAGGGATTGTGCTTGTCACATGACCTGCACAGGATCTACTTAACACACCTGTATGTGCTTTTGTAATTTCACTGTGTGAGCCTGAAGAAGCAATGGGCGAAACGCGTTGTTCACAAATAAAGTAGTAAGTCAGATCAGTGTGCGGTAGTTTGATTTTGATTTTTCATATTTATAAAATGCTTCACGTTGGGCTGAACAATGCCCCTTAACTGTGATATAATAAGCGTATACCACGGCCTGTTGTGAGCTATTGCTTAAATAATATATTATATGGCCAAATATTTGACATACAGGCGATTTGGCAGAGTTGCAAATATAAAGGCAGTGCAGAAAGGAAGTCTGGAGGAAAGGGTTGGGGGTGTTTAAAAATTGCAGCTTGTGTAGCCACAGCAACCAGGAAACAATCCACGTGGCTGCTGTTGACCCCGCCCCTCACCACCACACAACCTGCGAACATCTCCATTCATTTTACACATGGTGTCATTTTCCGCTCTTTTAGAGAGAGTGCGTCTGGTTTCAGTGGAAAGTTCAGTTGTGTTTCAGGGGTGTTTCCAGTTTTAGTTTTAATTTCTCTTGCAAACACCTCTGTAGAATTACACTTTCTTAAGCCCCTCTTTGCTCTAAAGCAGGGGTTTTCAAAGTCTGAGACTGTGGGCCTTCGCTCAGGCAAAGCGTGGGAAAAAGTGCCCCTCCCTTACTTTATTTAGTTACTTTTGCTCTAGTCCTGGATGCCTAAGGTATCATGATTAAGTTATATGATCACATAGACAGAATTGAGCCATGACAGCCCAATATTGCTGTTTGACATACCTACAGACTACACCAAAGATATAATAAAAGTGTGTCCTAAGGCATTTATGTCTGGGAAAGTGGGGCTAAAACTGTAAAATTTACATTCACATTTAGACTATTCTGGACCCCCTTTTGATAATTAATGCAAAAACTAATGTAATATATTTTTTCACTGAGCCTCCCATGAAACTGTTTGGAGCCCCCCTGGGGAGGCCCATCTCCCACTTTGAAAACCTCTGCTCTAAAGTATGCAGGGCCTTCAATGTAAATATTTGTTATACAGTTTTCTGCAGCAGCTCTTTGGGTAAACAAAGAGCAACTCACATAGATAAATATGTTAACTCCTTTCTGCAGCAGTGGTAAAAGTGTTTTCAGCCATGATTAGGGTTATCACATTCAAGTCATCTGCACAGCAGTTTATCAGGCCCATCGTTCTGTGCGGAGAACCGCAGGTTCATCTTATCAGGACCGAGGCAGGGAACTCCGGTAGAGCCAGGCCACTGCTCCTGGTCACCAGCAGGTGGCATGCTGGTCTTTATTTCACCACAGGTCACAGCACATAGCTTCCTGAATTGATTTTAAGCAAGAACTGACAAAATTGATGCAAACTGGACCTCCCAAATATAAGTTTGATGGTAGTTGGTACATTTTCTGGATAAATTAACTGATTATACTGAAGGAAAGATGCAGAGAAACATCTTTGTACTTAACAAAATAACCGCGAGGGGCAACTCACCTCTCCAGAGACCCAATTATACTTTATTATTCTGCGAGCATCATCTACCTAGAGTCTTACATTTTTTGACACACATCTCCAGCCCAGTGCAGGCTGCGTAAAAGCATCCCGGGAGTCCTGCAGCTGTGCACATTTCCTCCACACCGCCAGTTGATGGCACTGGAGAGCTAACTAGTCATCCCAGGGAACAAAGGAGTAAACAACTTTGTTTTTCTCAGACCAGACTTAATTTAAGTCTGATGGCTTTTAAATTGAATGAAACGAGTTACTCAGCTTAAAAAGGGAGCAGTGTTTAAGTTATTTGATGGCAACGGACTTTGGAAGAAAAATAAATTCTGTTCAGAATTGGTTTTGTTTGAATTTGATGTGTTAAGAAAACGCTGCATGGATGCTAAGATTCATGCAAGTGATTTAGTTGTTACACAACGTGTCTTTAGTCGGGCTTGCAGTTTTCCTGTGTTGAATCCGTCTGTTACCGAGGGTAGAATGAATTAATGTTTTCATAAGGGGATTTGGTGGCATACGTTTGTGCAGCTTTGTGTTCTCCATGTGTGCGGTGTCTCTGGCTGTGAAACAGTATGTTCAAAGCGACATGGAAAAAGTAGAGTAAACAGCTTTGGTCCACAGTGAAACTATTTCCCTCTGAGCTGTGCTGGGCAGATCTCTGCCAGACAGAGGCATGCTCAGTAAGCCTGTTTTCTTCTCCTAAGAACCTGTAACCATCAATCATCACCAGGCCCTGTTTTCCTCACTGCTGCCTCCACACCCAGTATGCATATTTATTATGCTGCCTTCAGGCTAGGTCCGCAAATATGGGTTCTTGTGAGAAGAGCTCCAAACAAGTAACCCAATGAGTGAGGAAGCGGGAATTTTACATGAAGTTGTCACTGAAGTTGTCAAGGTGTGACTCTCAGGTGTGTGGCTGTCATGAAACTTTGACAGTTTTAAAACAGGTTTCTTTTCATAGTGTTTGGCATGTTTGGTAATGTTGGCATCATGGTGGTTTCTTTCTCAGGCTTTGTCCAGACTTGTTCTGATGGTTGATGAATAAATGAAATAAAACGTAGGCCTGTTGAGAATTTTCTCCTTTGTGTAATTATGTTTATAACAAAACAATAAACCACCAAAAATCAAATTTTGTAACAGGTCTCACGCCTAGGTGTGAGGTCTGGTTTTCAGATGCAGCAGCAGATTTTTCACACATCACTTGCCCCAGCTGTGTTTATTATTGGAAACAGCTGCTGCAGTGTTAGTTGTTAACTTGAACTCCACTGCTCAACGTTTGAAACTTCCCGGAAGTTGTGTTTAACATTTTGATAATTAAGTAGCCAAATGCAACCACATGTCTTATTTACAACTGCAGCAGTGATAAGTCGGTGTTAAAGGGGAGCACCTGAAGGCAGCACCAGGCTTCAACCCTCTCCTGAGCCCTTACGTAATACACTGAGAGATCCGCCCACTTTCTCAGACTGCAAATAGCGCTGCAGCCGAAAATGTTTTCACAGTTTGAGCTTTAAACAAGTGAACAAAAGACATCCGAAGATCCACCTCAGCATACTTTAAATACCTACTCCGGAACAAGAATTAAGGAATCATTTACTATTGAGAGGACTCGCACAACCTGCTAAAATGATTTTCGACAGTTTGAAAAAGTTTGCCATCGCCTTCGACTCTCCGGAGGTGGACTGTCCTCCGGTGTTCAGCAGCGGGGATGTGGTGTCCGGCCGGGTGGTGCTGGATCTGTCCCGGGAGAGTCGTGTAGACTCTCTAAAGCTCCACGCCGAAGGGTTCGCTAAAGTGCACTGGACCGAGTCCCGGTCCGCCGGCTCCAGCACCGCATACACCCAAAACTATAGCGACGAGGTGGAGTACCTGAACCGGAGAGAGGTGCTGCTCCAGGCAGGTCAGTCCGCTCTGCAGGCACGGTAATGGGGGAGACCGCAGTGTGTACTTCCTGACTGTAAACTTGTGAAACTGTCTGCTAGTTGGGGGTCCCAACAGCAAAACAAGCGTCCTCTCATTGAGCAAATGGCAAGCGAGTAAAAACAGTAACGTTAGTCCAGTTGGTTCATTTGTCTGGAGACACTGGGCTAGTTGTGTGTCTGCAAATTGAGAATAGTGTAGTTTTCATATTTAATGTGCGAGTTAACGTTACACAGCTCATGAACGTGGTCTTTTTTTCTGGCAAGGTCAAGTTGTTTTCCTCACATTTTGCTGGTTATGGTTATGGCTTGATTCATAAACTTGTTGTAACTTTTAGCTGCTAACTGTAGTTGACTAGATCTCATTTTCTGTGATTGAAACAATACCTAAGTTTAAAGGATTTTGTTAGAAGCCTTTCCAGAGATGTGTACTATGTTGTTGGGTACTTCCTTAAAGAAGTAAAACCGAACATCCAGATTAAGACAAAGCACAAAACAAGCATTCATTCATTGATAATTGGGTTTGGGTTGGTTAGTTATTTCTTCAAATTGCCATATGATAAGTTTTGTTGCTGGGCATAACTTATTTAAGTTAAAAAAACCCAAGCTGTATAAGAAGAGAGCACAACATGCAGCAACAGCTGTGTGTGCACTCCTTTTTCATTGTGAAAACATCTGTTGAAAGAAATCTGACATCAGACTTTTCCTCATTCGAAGAAAGTCCTGAGTTGTTTCTTTTCTCCACAGGGATGTGGGAGAACCTCAGGTTCCTGTCTTCGTTCATTGGCACAGCATTGTTTTGGTTTAAAGTGTAGACAGGAAATTCACAGCCAGGGCTTCGACAATTTTACGTTTTCATGCAGTGTTCACTCTCACTGCTTGAGTTGGTATTTTATAACAGCCTGTTTGCAAACAAGATCAAAAACATCATATAATGTTAAAGAATTAGGTGCTGTTTGAAAGTATATATTTTTTTTGCTGGTGTGCACAAAAACATAAAGCAGAAAGCTCATAACAACCCACTTGACCCATTAAGAGGATTTGACAGTGACAGCGTATTGTTATTGCTTCAAGCTAACAAAGCGACACAAAACACATCAAGTCTGTTAAACACAAACACGTGCTCATGGACCTGTGCAGCAAGAGAGAAAAAAAACCCCGGAGCAGTTGAGACAGGCTGTGTAGTACAGCTTGAGGAAAACATGTTCTCAGTCAGCACAAATGGAGGAACCGCCCCTCTGAGCAAGCACAGAAGCCATGTGATTACAGAGAAAGACAGAGAGATTTCTATTTCAACAAGAGGCACACTTAAAAGATCTGTTCTTGCTCTCTCGCTAAGTCAGTTTTATTTTTGTAGACTTCTAAAAAAAAACACTGGTGTTGTTTGCACTAGTTGTGCAGGTTTAGCATAGTTTAACTATTATGTCATTGTGCCAGATGATATATGGCTGTTATAGTACTTCATGCTCTTCTTTCTGATAATCACCTGGCACCAACTTGGCACATCTGAATTGAAGTTACACTCACTGTCCTGTATTCTTGAAATCAAATGAACAAAACAGAACCATAGTGAATGAACTCTAACATACATTTGTTTGTCTGTTTTATCTCCTCTCCTCAGATAATGGTGAAGCAACAGTCCTTCCTGCCGGCAGACATGAATTTCCTTTCAGCTTCCAACTGCCTGAGGAGACTCTGGTCACCTCCTTCGAGGGGAAACACGGCAGCATCCGTTACTGGGTCAAAGTTAAGCTACATAGGCCTTGGGCCACCGTCAAGAAGATAAAGAAGGAGTTTACAGTCATTGAACCCATCGACATCAACACACCGGCCTTATTGGTGAGCATCTCAGCCCTCACATGTCATGATTGTGTCATTACACAAGGCATGATTTTCTGGGCGTTTTGAGGCACGTGTCTCATTTGGTCTCGTCATTACCAGGCGCCACAGGCCGGAACGAAGGACAAGATGGCACGGGCGTGGTACCGTAACTTTGGGCAGGTGTCTGTAACTGCAAAAATCGACCGCAAAGGGTACACACCAGGTGAGACTCTAGCTCCTAAAGCAAGTAAACAAAATACCAGTCTTTGTAGGCCATTGTCTGCAATTTCTAACGTACCTTCTCTATCCGCAGGTGAGGTGATTCCTGTCTTTGCGGAGTTTGACAACTCTACCTCCAGATCAGTTGTGCCCAAAGCCTACATCACTCAGACACAGACATTCATTGCCCGCGGCACTATGAAGCAGAAGCGTGCGGTGGTTGGCACACTGTGCGGTGATATTGTGGGCGCCAGATGCAGAGAGACATGGCATGGTCGCGCCATCAAGATCCCACCCGTGGGACCCTCCATCCTACAGTGCCGCATTATCAAAGTGGAGTACATGCTCAAGGTGAGCTCAGTCAACAGCTTTATTTTGTTAGGAATTCCGTATTTCCATGCTGCGCTTTGCCCAGATCTCGCTAAAAGTTCTCCTCTTTTCCTCCCACCAGGTTTGTGTTGATGTTCCTGGGACATCAAAGCTGTGTCTGGAGCTGCCGCTGGTTATAGGCACCATCCCCCTCCATCCCTTCGGCAGCCGCACCTCCAGCGTCAGCAGCCAGTACAGTGTCAACCTGGAGTGGCTGCGCATGGCCATCCCCGAGCAGCCTGAGCGTAAGTGTCCTTTTAATACTGCAGTGATTTTTGTGTGCAGTGAATTATTTTCTTTACTCACTCACTTAGTAGAAATCTTTTCAACTGCTAGTGCTCAGACTGGGCAGATCAACACATGATAGAGAGAGACTATCACTTTTTCTTTTGTTTTGCTTTGACAATAAATATTCACAGCTAAATGAATAAATTGCTACTTTTTGCTTTTCGAAGAGCCTCTTTAATATCTATGGACCTGTTCCCTCTTATTTTTATGATCACTGTCTTCCAAAATACCACTGGGTCAGATGCCTTTTGTTAGAGCAAAAGGCAGTAAATGTAATGTGGGTTTCTAACTGCACTGATGATTCAGCAGCTTAGTGTTTGGACCTGTACTGTTCTGTTGAGTCAGACCAGCGGATTAATCCCGCCTCTTTCCCTGCAGCTCCTCCAGATTACAGCTCTGTGGTGACTGAGGAGGAGGCAGAGCAGCGCAATAACGCGGTGGTCCCGCAACCTGTCGACGACCTGAGTGGGATCCTGGAACGCCCCCTCATGGCATTTGTCCAAGAGTTTCGCTTCCGACCTCCGCCTGTGTACAGTGAGGTGAGTCACCAAATGCTGGAAACAAAACCAACCTATACCTGTTTATTTAGTTTGATTGGCATATATAAATGAATGTAGTTGAATTTTAAAACATCCCTAGCAGACTTATTTCCTGCCTAAGAGACTCTTGAGATCACAGCTGAATTGTATAACAGTAACTACATAAAAACAAATCAGTGGGTGTACGCATCATAGCGCTGAATGTTTTGCTTGGAGAAAGACTGAATTATCTTCTTACTTAACCTTCATCTTGTGTGTCTATTTTTTTTTTTTTTTCCATTTCCTGCCTACAGATTGACCCAAACCCTCAGCCCTTCAACATGAGACCTCGCTGCATGACATGTTGAACCATGAACCCTGCCTGAGTGTTTAGCAACTTAAATTAATGAAACAAATCAAGAGATTTGTCTTCTCCTGGATTACTTCTCTCTGATGAATGGCACCTGGTCCCACCAAGTGTCATGTAGAGGGACTGAAGCGCCATGGAGAGGTCAGGAGATGGAGCTCGCAGGAACTGGATGTCACTGGAGGAGCCGCCACTTGGTTTCCAAGTCCATAAAGCAAAGTGGATGCTTTCTTGTTCTGTTACAAGCAAAGTTTCCACATCAGTTCCTGTCCTCCCCAAGTGACCTTTGGCTCCTGGTGAAGTGAGCTACAAATACCTCCCAGTCAACGATTCCCTTATGTGAAGAGAATTTTCAGATTTAAGGAGTTTAGGACATATTGTGGGGGAAAGGTCACTTGATATTTATCTGGTGCAGAGTTGGGGTTGCACCTGGTGTTCAGATATTTTAAAAAAAAACGCTCTTGATAATTTGACGAATGTTTAGTAGCACATTGTCATCTTTGAGTGGCATACAGAGAGAACTGCAATTATTGTCTTCAACTCCCCTTGTCCTAGCAACACAGTAGATTTTAACAACCTACATGGCTATGCATTGTGTGCCTGTGATAATTTCTACTGTTACTTAAGCACATACTGTATCTGAAGGAGATACTAGAGCAGGCAAGTCAATAAGCAGATGTATTTTATGCATGCAGGTCACAATATGTTAAAGGGAAAAATATGTATGCCTTAATTATCTGCCATTGAGGATTGCATGAGAGTTTCAGGGAGCCGTTCTCTCAGAGTTGAATAGATCTGAATGTTTTCTGAAAGAACAAAAACGTTGAATTGTACATGGATGAATTCCTAGAGAAGTGCTATGTTAATGCAAGCCTTAAGGCACTGAAGTGTCAGATAGCTGTGGGTGTTGATATTAACTCAGTGATTAAATAGGATGAGCAGTTTGTGTATAAAGCTGCACAAGGCTCATAGATTAGCTCTCCCAGCTGCTAAACAAAAGGAGGAGGAGGAGACCTCTGAGCCATGTGGCCTGAAGCTTTTGATGGGAGCCAGATGCCTTGGTGCTGTGGGGCACTTTGTGAAGCTCAACCACTACTCAGCGTTCAAGTCGAGCCTTAAGCTGGGGAAGCCACTGAAATGTATGGACAAAGAACATTCCAAAAACTGACTTGAGGATTGTTTTCTCTTCAACTTCCAAAAAACTGTTAGGAGTATGAAAGAAGTCTTCAGGGTCATCTGTGCGACTTTGTCGGAACGCACTGAAAAAACGAATGTATTTTTATACAAATGCAATTGTTGAATCACAATCTTGTCTAAGTTTTGTAATTGTTTTTTCTAATATAAAAGCTTAAACTGATGTTTGTCTTCAGTGTTTCCTTCAAACCATGACTGGTATGTAAACTGTACACTTTGTTGGAAATAGCAGAGAGTCTCTGTTCAGCATGCTGCATGCCAGTGAAATGGTACATTGTGTTCAGCAGTGTCAAAGCTAGATCATTCCCAAGGGCAGAGTTTGTTGGAGAAACAAAATACTCTCAGTGGATCCAAACAATAATTACGGAGTTTTGCCTGTGATAGCTCTAATATTTTGCACTTAATGCAATCCAGTTTTCACTAAATAATTATCTGTCACAGTTCAGCTGATATATTGATCTGATCTGGTGTCCTCTTGTACAGATTTTTTTACACGAAAATTCAGCGAGGATCCAAGTTATTTTTTGCCACATGTAAACATAGGAACAAACAAGCAGCTCAGTGAATTATACACAAAGCTATAAACATTGCTAAAGGCCAAGCTGAAGAAATTCTTGGGGGTTTATTCACTGAAACATCTTAAAGTAGAATAGAGAGATGTTCAGTGCAGTGCTGAGGAAGGACCAACCTTTATAGTTGTAAAATACTTTCAAAGAACAATGTAGAAGCCATCCAAGGAAGGTTCAAATCAACTGGACAGTCCAGTTGCACCTTGATTTCAACCTTCCTTGAATAATTTTGACCTGGACGACTGAGAACCTTTGCAGATATAAATGTAGAAGTCAGTAAGTCTTCCTTATTATCTTTGTGCAGATTTATTTTCTTAATCAGCGCTGAAATGATTGTTTGAGTAATTGATCAGTTGATCAACAACAGTTTTGATAATCAATTAAACATTTAAGTAATTTATCAAGCCAAAATACCTGAGATTAGGTGGTTCCAGCTGCTTCAATGTGAGGATTCGATGTATCTGTTTTATATCATTGTAAACTTAAAAAACAACCAATTTTACATTCCAAACAATTAAGTGAATGCCCCATAGAGAAATCAATAATGATTAAATTAGTAGTAGCTTATCTGTCTTTACACCAAGTAGAAACCGAGCTAGATCATGTTCCTCAAAGCATATGTTTAGTGTTAATTAGATACAATATTATTACTTGACATGATTAAGAACAAAACTGCCAAAAGTTTAGATTTCAGTATGGCAATACCATACCATATATTAAAGTTGACTTTGTGCCGGAAAAAAATGTAGCATGGTTTTTGGTGGTAAACAAATGCCAACCACAAACTCTAGCAGAAAAACCCAGCTACAAAAATAAATAAAAAGTTTAAACATGATGTTCCTTAAATTCTCTGAACTTATATGAACTCTACTCACCTAATCATCATTGTAAACACAGACAGAGAATCATAATAAACATTTAAGGCTTCATATACGTCTTTAAAGGATTAAATTTAGTTGCTTTATCCATCAGGAGTATTTAGATTAGACATAGACTAGATTCAGACTGCATGAAGTAAAAGTGGCTTATGTAAGCATGAAATCCACAGGGGTTAGACTCAATAAGGTTAGACTTAGAATTAATATAATTAATCCTGCACTCTTAAACAACAAATACCCTTTTGTAAATGTATCTGATCAGAGTGAAACTGACACTGAGGTCCTCTCGGTGTTCACTGCAGTGACCTGACAGTGACGCTCCCTCTGTTTTTTATGAAGGGACTTTCCACCCAGGAGAACAGAAGTAATGACAGAAGTGAACAAGCTCTGTCATGACTTTGCCTGCCATCCTACGATATCCACCGTGTTCCTGACACCCTTGTTGTTTTTATGATGCTTTTATTTGAGGTCAGAATGAGTCATTTAAACTTTTAAATGTTTTGTAATTTCAGTTTCTACTGTTGTCAAACCTGCCCATCTGGTTTGGCGTGTGAAATAATTTCTTAAGTATTCTGTTTGTCTATATTTATAGTGTGGTTTACTTGTGTGCTTTCTTGTGTTTTTCCGTAGTTTTCTTCTATCAGTGAGTTTCCAACAGATCTCCATGCAGACTATATAGAAAAGTCATGTTTTGTTACACCTGCTACTTCTCTGGAAAGACACACTTGTTTCTGCATTAAGGTTCTTCATCTTCTCGAATAATTTTGTGTTACATTTGATGTGAACCATAGAAGCATATAACAAAGTCCTTGTACACAGGCTACTAACACTAAAAACAAAATACTAAGCCCACATATACATTTTACAAGGACGTACATTAACTTAAATGTTACTTTGTCTCTTACTTTGCTCTTATTGATGTATCCTGTTATTTGTAGTTGCAATTACAACATTTCCATATGTTAACTTAAAAACTTAAAAACTTGATAATATGATGCATTGTTCTTGAGATAAAACGACCAGTCTACAGTATAGACGATTAGAGCTGAACTGATATGTTGATAATCGATTAGTCGACTGAAAATGTATTCAATGAACAATTTTATTAATTGTATAAATAATTTTTAATACAAATATGCCAAAATTGGTTCCAACTTTTCAAATGCTAGGATTTGCTGTTTTTTCTGTCATTATTTTAACAATTTTATTAAATAAGCAGTGTGAATGTCACTTTGGGCTCTAGGTAATCGCATTGGGCATTGTTAATATTTTTTACAACCCAAATAATTTATCAATGAATTAAGAAAATAATCAGCAGATTAATGCACAAAATAATCATTAGTTGCAGCTGCAATAGCATAGTTAAAAATGAGCTCTACCTCAACCAACTACAACAGTAAAATGTTGATATAATATCATATAAAATATATAAATATAACAGTCACATGGGCCATTTGGGCCATTGAGTAATTTTACTTTTGATAGTTTTCCTGAATATACTCACATACTTTTACTTAAGTAACATTTTCAATGGAGGACATTTACTTGTAATACAAGTGTGGTATTAGTACTTTTACTTAACTTAAGGATCTGAAGACTTCATCCACCATTGCTTTCCATGCTTTTCAGAAGGTTGAAGTCTTAATTTGGAAGGAAACTCTCCCTGTAGATTCACACCTTGTAACCTGCATACATCCCTTTACATCCCCATCTTTGTTCTGGTTATTTTTTGACTTTTTGACCCAGACTTGAGATGGACAGGCACAATAAGACTCTCTTGTATTTAAGTAAGTAAGTACAATGAACACAAAAAAACTTAGGAAGTAGTTTTCACATTCATAGTTTAGAACATAAGAAAGTTAAAAATATCAAGTAAAGGACAAATAGAAATGTATAAACTATATAGAATCCTGATCTGGGTAGACATTTTTTAAATCTCAACATGTGATTGCTATAACTGGTTGCTTGAACAACAACAACATCTGGGGAACGTTGAAGGATAATCAGTGATGTGTTCCAAGAAATCTGTACATCCTATTAGTTTGCACCCCTCACAAACTCAAACTCAAACTCACAAAAACTTCACAAAAACTGCCTTTGACCACTGGTGATCATTTCCTCCGAAGTCTTTGTTCAATGCTAAATTAGGTTAACACAAACACATGAGCCAAATAGAGACAAAGTGTTTCCTTTACGCAAGTTCTGGACAAATTGTGGACAGTGCAGTGTGCATCCCCAATCACTAATTATATTTCTGAGGAGCAATGAATTGTGAAGTGGTACATGGTACAAAGTGTAAACAAGCTGCTGAATGTGAGTGTGTGTGTGTATGCGTGTATACAGTGTGTCATTGAAACATTTCGGAACAACTTGCTTGAGGAAATGTGAATGCTTTAGTTAAGGTTGCACTTCCAATTGATTCATGAGAGAAAAAAGTTCTGTCACAGGTTCAGCGCAGCTTCTGGAAACATGTCCGTCAACAGTATGTGTCCTGCAACAGCGTCTATGGGCAAGGCACTAAACCCTCTACTGTACAAAATGTTAAACATTTTGTTTCCAAAATATCATGTCACCTGTTTATTGTATTGAACATGTGTAAAGCAAAGCTTGGAAAATACACTATGTGGTCAAAAGTAGGTGGTGTTTATACAGTCTTTGAGTTTATGGAACAGAACTGATGATCTGTTGAGCTTTTCCAGTAGTTCTGTAATGGATGTACATACATAAATATAAAATAAATAACTCTTGTTATCGGGAAATGTTGGAATGCTCCTTGAACTAGCAGTCACTTCAATAGATGCTGTGATGGTGGATTTATAAAATCTCTCAGATTTAACAGGCAGTTTTAATTTTACTTTGCAGTTGGTTGTTTGGGGGAAGGGGTTAAACTAGTCAACAGGGCCGGGGTCAAGGTGATATATGTCTACAAGGAGTCTGTTAAAAGGAATTCTCTCTTGAAACCAGTCAGTCAGTCACTATTGTCAATAATATATAGGGATCTGGATCTGCACTCAGCAGACAGTTACGGTTGCACCTATTGCATATCTGGATGAGAGATTCCTCATGTGGTTCCCTTCCTGAGGTTTGTGGAGTTTTTCTGTGTCTGAGCTGAACTAATGATAGAGGGTATTGTATGTTGTACAGAGTGTAAAGTACTCAGACAGAAGTGTGTGGTTTGGGGCTTTATAAATAAACTTCACTTGAATTTGCAGAGTGTGTACATGGGTTTGTGTGAGTCATCCTGAGTTGCCAGAGTTGTTGCCCAGACATTGTCGACTGTCTACTGAACGCCACCGTGATACACACACAAAGACAAACACTTGGGACCAAACGATCAGTTTTGACCCCACCCTCCCAATCAGCAGAGCAAGTGCCACCAACCAACCCATTTGTGCATATTAACTCACCTCACCTTCACGGGCTAATGGGAAGTCAGGATCCAGACTGTATTTACTTTAATTGTAGAGCACATTAGAGACTTAATGACTACATATTGAGTTTCAGACACTGCAAACACGCAACACAAGACTAACAGCTCTGACGAGTCAGAGGTTTTCAAAGTGACAGCAGCTCAAAAATTTGTTCCTGTTGAAGATAAAAGTTAAATTTAAATGTTTTGATTAACAATAATATGTATTTTTTTAATTAACATAGATTTGCTGTTGTGGCACTATGGATGCAATCAGATGATTCATACACTCGAGCAGCTGATTTTCACATCAATGAAGAAGTTTCTGTGTTGTGGGGTTAATGCCAAAGACGTCAAGCTATGTTCCCATTTGTAAGTAGACAAGTTGTTTCCCAGCATCCACTGCAAAAATCACTTTCCCTTTAATATCATGTAAGGTCTCAAAAAATAAACCATACAAGTGTCTTTAGTGTAAACTGCCATAGGCCTCCTTAACCATCAGCAAATGAAATCCTTACAGTTTTAATACACACACCTCTTTGTCTGTGTCAGCCATTATCATCATCAGCCATCACAATTCATGATCTAGTCATGGTTTTTGATGACTTTCCATAATCTGGCTAATGTTGGCTGCAACATCAGAGATAACTTTATACAGACTAATCTGTCTTTACCAATAAGTGCATAATAAGCACAATAAGTTCTTCAAAATCATGATCAAGAACCCAAAAAATGATGTCGTCAGTATTCTGTGTTATTGTGCAATGACTGTGGGCTTGATGGGGACAACAAAAATCAATGTTACTTTATGAAGTCGCTTGATGCTGAAAAAAAGCCACATGTTAATTTGGTAACACCTAGTGTGCTATGAAATACAGAGATTTGACTCTCATTAGAACAGAGATACACATAATATATGGAGCCAGGTGAAGAGAGGAGTTTGTTGCTGCTTTTCCACACATCCTCTTACACATTGTCTTGCTTTCCAAGGCATCTTACCTTTTTTCTCTACTTTCTTGTGTCAGTTTTAATACATTTTAATACTTTTCAAACTTGACCCCAGATGCTCTTATATCTCTTATTAGATTTTTTTTTAGCATGTCTGTAGTAAACGTGGAGTTACATTGGTGCAGTTGTATTACATTGTTTTGAGACTCTGTGGTTGGAAAACAGTGTGCAGACCAAGGACTCTTGATACCAAACTTCCTCTCTCAGCCCTTCTTGTAACAGAGCTGTCTATCTGTGTAATCCTTCTGTAGTGTGTTAAAGTAGCAGCAGTCACACAAGACTAACAGCTCTGACGAGTCAGAGGTTTTCAAAGTGACAGCAGCTCAAAAATTTGTTCCTGTTGAAGATAAAAGTTAAATTTAAATGTTTTGATTAACAATAATATGTATTTTTTTAATTAACATAGATTTGCTGTTGTGGCACTATGGATGCAATCAGATGATTCATACACTCGAGCAGCTGATTTTCACATCAATGAAGAAGTTTCTGTGTTGTGGGGTTAATGCCAAAGACGTCAAGCTATGTTCCCATTTGTAAGTAGACAAGTTGTTTCCCAGCATCCACTGCAAAAATCACTTTCCCTTTAATATCATGTAAGGTCTCAAAAAATAAACCATACAAGTGTCTTTAGTGTAAACTGCCATAGGCCTCCTTAACCATCAGCAAATGAAATCCTTACAGTTTTAATACACACACCTCTTTGTCTGTGTCAGCCATTATCATCATCAGCCATCACAATTCATGATCTAGTCATGGTTTTTGATGACTTTCCATAATCTGGCTAATGTTGGCTGCAACATCAGAGATAACTTTATACAGACTAATCTGTCTTTACCAATAAGTGCATAATAAGCACAATAAGTTCTTCAAAATCATGATCAAGAACCCAAAAAATGATGTCGTCAGTATTCTGTGTTATTGTGCAATGACTGTGGGCTTGATGGGGACAACAAAAATCAATGTTACTTTATGAAGTCGCTTGATGCTGAAAAAAAGCCACATGTTAATTTGGTAACACCTAGTGTGCTATGAAATACAGAGATTTGACTCTCATTAGAACAGAGATACACATAATATATGGAGCCAGGTGAAGAGAGGAGTTTGTTGCTGCTTTTCCACACATCCTCTTACACATTGTCTTGCTTTCCAAGGCATCTTACCTTTTTTCTCTACTTTCTTGTGTCAGTTTTAATACATTTTAATACTTTTCAAACTTGACCCCAGATGCTCTTATATCTCTTATTAGATTTTTTTTTAGCATGTCTGTAGTAAACGTGGAGTTACATTGGTGCAGTTGTATTACATTGTTTTGAGACTCTGTGGTTGGAAAACAGTGTGCAGACCAAGGACTCTTGATACCAAACTTCCTCTCTCAGCCCTTCTTGTAACAGAGCTGTCTATCTGTGTAATCCTTCTGTAGTGTGTTAAAGTAGCAGCAGTCACACA
>NC_060154.1:10506829-10557076 GCF_021292245.1 Micropterus dolomieu
TCTAACAAAATCATCCTAAATTTGTCATAGCTGTAATGCAGACGATAGACAGGCTGAGTTTTGACATCCTTCCTGTTCTTTCTGACTCTCAGAGGTTTGGATATTCCAACTGTGCAGGTCGTCATTAACCACAACACCCCTGGCCTTCCCAAGATCTACATCCACAGAGTTGGACGAACAGCAAGAGCAGGTGACCTTTTAACAACTTTATTAGTATATTTGAACTTTTCTTTTCAAGTGACAAGATCAGAAACATCAGGCTCATGTCCCCCAGGGACAATGACTTGCTCTGGTTCATTACATATAAATAAAATAGAAGCAGCTCATACATGAGGTTTTCTACCTCTGCAGGGAGGAATGGAGTTTCCATCACACTGGTGACACAGTACGACATCCACCTGGTCCACTCTATCGAAGAACAGAACAGTAAGTTACTTGGTTATAGAGACCGCTTTTCCTCTGTGTGCATCTCAGAGCTCAACTACACTGTGTCCTGATCTGCCAGCCCGTCCATACTGGTGGCTGCAGTGTGAACCTTTAACTGAACTGTTTTAATTGAAATGAATCTTGTGATAGTTATACCGATGTTCTTTAATTCTCACACTCTTTTTCGGATTATGAACAATGTTAACATGTTCACTTCCAAAGCACTCACGGCTGATTCTTGAATTTGCGCTACCTCCTTGCTTTAATTGAAAGATGTCTACTGAAAAGTGGCTCCTCTATGGTCAAAAATGTTATTGCAAAAAAAACAATTCATACCAATGTCGATAATTACCACAATAAACGTTAAATCATTATTAGCTATATAAGTGCTAATTAGTTTGTGGTTCAAATGAATTAAATCAAACATTTACTGACAATATATTGAACATTGGTTATATTGTTGAGGAAAATTATATTGCAATAATTACCATTGTCTTATTGCCCGGCCCTACTCTTATGCTTATTCATTTTAACAAACTGAAAATTACAGGAAAGCCTTGAAGACAGAGATAAGGTCCAGACTAGATAAGAGCGTGATTACATGGCCTTGCACACCTACCAGTAACACCACAAAGTCCGTTGTAAGCCTTTAGTTGTGTGTAAACGTGTGGTGTAACGCTACAAACTGGTCTGTTGCATTTCTACAGAGACGAAGCTGAAAGAATATCCTGTGGAGGAGAAAGAAGTCCTGAAGATCCTGACCCAGGTCAATGTGACAAGGCGGGAGTGTGAAATTGTACGTATGCCTCTTTTCTTCATGTCCAGTCATTATTTCACCTCTAACAGTTGGTGTTCATTAAATCTCTCTAGTGTTTTGCAACAAAATTCATGATGGATTTGTTCCAATATTTGAACCAGTACCTGGAAAAACATTTCATTCATTTCCTATATTTGACTTAATTACAGCATAGTTCTTTAGTCATAGCCGTTTCATATTTTTCAAACTGGGACATTATTTGTTTTGACTGTAAATCAGTCATTTGGATTTTCTCACTAAAAATGTTTACATGGCAAATTCTTTTCTGCATTGTAGAAACTCGAGTCAACAGATTTTGATGAGAAAAAGGAGATCAACAAGAGGAAGCAGCTGATCTTGGAAGGAAAGGTGTGTTCATTGTTTGTTTTTTGTTTATAACAGCTAAACTTTTGCTTTAACTGACAGGTGGAGAAGTTAGGTTTAATGTGTGAACACTGAAGGACTTTTTAGGGGTACTATGACACAGGTTTCCCCAGGTCATGTTAGTGTCTAATTGCTAAACTAATGGAAGCCAAAGGTGACAGCCTGCGACTCCATAGCAGCTCAGCCTCTAGAAGCTCTGCCTGCTCGGTTGATTGACTGACTCAGTAGTCTTGATAAGGATGAAATGCTATCCATTTGCTAGCCAACTGAAGGTCAAGATTATATTTATTTTGTTTCATTACAGACTATGTAGAAAGTACTACAAGTGGCTTGAATGGCACAACGTAACCTCAGTTAGCATAGTGTCTTGTCATGAACCAATAGAATCTTCACATGTAAGAGGGGTGAACAATAACCTCATTTGGACATTAACTGAATCTCTGTAGGTCTAAGAAGGATAAATATCCCCAGACAAGAGCCATCCTTCAGATATTCGTGTGGTTTCCTAGAGGAGGATGTTAACTTGAAATTTATTTTGAAGTTTTTGGAAAGGATGAGGAAGTAATTATAGGAAAATGGAGACTGTGTTTAGTTACAACACTTACAATTAATTTGGCTGGTTGCCTTTTATTTGTTTTTGTTGGTTGTTGCTTTTTCTCCGCCCCCCTCCCCGTTCTCCACGTTGTCCTTTCTCTGTCTGTCTGTCTCCTTGTCCAGCCGGTGACAAATCAATCATTAATTAAATAAAAATATAAAACAAAGGACTATATTAATACTCTTGTTTAAGTAAAATCTGTCTGGCACAATATACACTGCTCAAGAAAATAAAGGGAACACTTAAACAACACAATGTAACTCCAAGTCAATCACACTCCTGTGAAATCCAACTGTCCAAGGAGCACTGCCAGAGCCCTGCAAAATGACCTCCAGCAGGCCACAGATGTGCATATGTCTGCTCAAATGGTCAGAAACAGACTCCATGAAGGTGGTATGAGGGCCCGACGTCCACAGGTGGGGGTTGTGCTTACAGCCCAACACGGTGCAGGACGTTTGTCATTTGCCAGAGAACACCAAGATTGGCAAATTCGCCACTGCCGCCCTGTGCTCTTCAGATGAAAGCAGGTTCACACTGAGCACATGTGACAGACGCCGTGGAGAACGTTCTGCTGCCTGCAACATCCTCCAGCATGACCGGTTTGGCGGTGGGTCAGTAATGGTGAGGGGTGGCATTTCTTTAGGGGGCCGCACAGCCCTCCATGTTCTCGCCAGAGGTAGCCTGACTGCCATTAGGTACCGAGATGAGATCCCCAGACCCCTTGTGAGACCATATGCTGGTGCGGTTGGCCCTGGGTTCCTCCTAATGCAAGACAATGCTAGACCTCATGTGGCTGGAGTGTGTCAGCAGTTCCTGCAAGAGGAAGGCATTGATGCTATGGACTGGCCTGCCCGTTCCCCAGACCTGAATCCAATTGAGCACATCTGGGACATCATGTCTCGCTCCATCCACCAACCCCACGTTGCACCACAGACTGCCCAGGCGTTGTAGGGAGGTCATACAGGCACGTGGAGGCCACACACACTACTGAGCCTCATTGTGACTTGTTTTGAGGACATTACATCAAAGTTGGATTGGCCTGTAGTGTGGCTTTCCACTTTGATTTTGAGTGTGACTCCAAATCCAGACCTCCATGGGTTGATAAATTTGATTTCCATTGATAATTTGTGATTTTGTCAGCACATTCAACTATGTAAAGAAAGAAGTATTTAATGAGATTATTTCATTCATTCAGATCTAGGATGCGTTATTTTAGTGTTCCCTTTATTTTTTTGAGCAGGGTAGTATCCAGCTCATCACACTCTATACCAGGCTGCTGGGAAGGACAGGTTTAAAAAAAAGTACTAAGTTTTCAATATTAAATTACTTACTTGGTTTACATGAAGCAGTTCTTTCAAAGACATTTCTCTTTAAAATTAACTTAATTATAAACTAAACCGTAAAATGAGGGCTTTCTTATGTTCCCAACAATCGGTACCAAAATAACCTGGTTCTGTCCAGGATCCCTAGGTGGAAAACTCAGCGTTACCTTACGTTTGTCTGCTTCTTCTGATGTCAGTGTGAGCATGAGCTGGTTTTCTATTGCACTGGTTCCAGAACTCTGAATTGCCAACCCCATCTGATATGTTAAGCTATACATATAGAAAATAAAGTGAAGTGAAATGACAGTTAAGTTAATGACTTAAAATGGCCTGTTAATTTGTGATCCTTTCAGGATCCAGACCTGGAGGCTAAGAGGAAAGCCGAACTGGAGAAGATCAGGAGCCAGAAGAAGCGGTTCAAACAGAAAATCCAGGAGAGCATTCAAAAACAGAAACGTGGACAGCTGAAAAAGAAACTCATGAAGAGAAAACTGATGAAAAAAAAAAAGGCAGCGCAGGCAACGGTGTGAAAACTGCTGTGACCCATGTATATACTACAAGTTTATAACTGTACACTATGTAATATTTTCCCATCTGCAAATAAATTTAAAGTTGTGCTGAATCTCATGCCATAAAACCAGTTGCTCAAGTTGACAGCCTTTATTGATTCAGTTTAACAAGGAACAGCCATGTTGTGATGAAACTTCACTGCAATAGGTATTTACATCACATTGAGCTCTCAAGTCCATTCATTTAATCGCTGCCTGTTGATGTAAAGAATCAAGGGTTTGGATGCAAATGTTTAACAACTACTCTACAACTGAATCACTGCACATGTTGCAATTCATTGTGGCTCAGATGGGGGGGGGGGGACAACACCAAAGCAATACAATAATATTACGGCAGCAGGTTCTTAAAGCTATAACATGTTAGGATTTCAATGGAACGGTCTGATATGTAAAACTAATTCATTGAACAAATGACAGATTCGCACAAAGCCAACAAAATAGAACTACTTCTAAGTCAATTAAACATGGCAGCATCTACTTACAACATGATTGTCACATGTCTGCAGAAATGAGAAGCAGGTAAGAAACAGCGAAGTACATTCTTACTGTGTTCAGAAAGCGTCTTTCCTGGAAGAGTTAAAAAACTACAATCCCTCGGACAGTTTGAGGAGAAGATAAAAAATTAATGGAGAAAAGGAAACTGTCTGCCTCGTTCCTGTTGCTACAAAAACAGGTTTTTAGTAAAACTACACAATGGCTAAAAATAACACCCAACTGAACAAAACGTGACACACAAAGCAGCGAATCATCTGACAAAAGCAAAGTTTGGATCAATTCAAGGTTCAGGTTCACACAGTTCTTCAAGAAGAGGGTTTGGGATCCATATAAATCTCGAGAGGAACTCTCAGAATACATAATGCAGGCAAAACATCTTTGCACAAATCAAAAGTCCACAGAAGGAAAAATAGATTCTACCAGCCTCAGTTTATTTTACTTCACAGAGAAGGAAGGTGGCTTTTTTTCCATCCGCCCATCCTTTGAAAAACAACCCAGCTGCTAAACTCACTGACCTCATTATCTGGCCTGATATTGATATAAAAAAAAAACAACAAAAAAACACAATTACAACTCCTTTTCTGTGGGTTTTTTGAGCCCTCTGGTGTCCAAGTTTTTTTATGCTGGTAGTTTGATTTTAACTACATTCATGCTTGTGCAGCAGCTGTTTATCTGAAGGTTATTGGTTATAGGCACTGATTCACGTTTCTCATTCACTTTTCATTTACCTCCTTGCCATCATCGGCATTTCCACTGTGTGTAACTGGGGTTTAGTTAAGTGTCAAAATATGTTATTACACAGGAACCAAAGATCTTTCATGTTGATGTTGCGTTGAAACTTGACATATTTCATTTGTGTCTTATTTTTTCAACCCCTGATTATGGTTAGATTTGTGTGGCTGGGCAATATGGTCATCAGCCTGGCTATATTGCTTCCCATGGTAACATTCACAAAATCAAAATGCTTTGTGACGTGACACTGGGTTTTACAACTACATCTAATGTGTGGTCCTTTATTGGGACTGAACAGTCCTAAAGCCACACGTTTCCCTCTAAATTTTCAACCCTGGCAATGACCTGAACTTGTTTTCCAGAAACTCTCATATCCTTCTCTCTCTCAGCCACCTTCCTTTTCTACTCCTTACCTGTGGTGGATTGATTGCCATGACCGCCTGTAAGCCTCGACTACTAACATCCTTCTTTCCCCCTTGTTTGGTTTCTTTCACCTCAAGCAGGGATCTGTGTGGCGATTGTTGACAGTCCACAATCCCCTGAGGAATCAATCAATGCAAAGCATTCAAGCACTTGCCAATCTAAGCGTACACAGAGCGTAAAAAAAAAAAAGGAAAAAAAAATAAAGAAATCTGGTCATGAAGCACTGTGGGACAACAACCACCCCTGCTTTCAAAAGATTAAAATAAGGGAAAGCCTTCGCTGAAACATCAAATGACACTGAGTTGAATATCCAATGCTGGTCGTGTCTGATAGTTTCGATGACTTTTTTGCAATTTTGTGCTCTGTGATAAGAAAGGTACTTCAGAGAAGAAAAACTGTCCCATGATGATCGCGATATCTGTGGGATTCGCGCGTCATGCCTTGAAAAAAATAGTCTGAAATCCCCGTGCCACTCCACCACTGATGTGTGGTCGAAACCACCCCATTAGACCTTGTGAGTGAGCCAGTGGTTCTCAAGGCAAATGAAAGGTATTTCAATTCAAGGCTCTTTAATCTCAGACTATAGCACAGAAACCGTGTTTTTATTTCCTCACCGAGAGGGTGTGTCGAATGCTGCTTCCTTCAGAGGCTGTCGAGGTTTTTGGGCCCAATAGAAGATCGGTACCGCTCTCCTCCCATGATAAACCAAATTTAAAAAGATTCAGGATGAGCAACCAATTGACTTTTAGCATGGGGATTTTGTGTTGCTTGTTTGATGGCTTTCTGCAATCATGCCCCCCTGCAAGTTTGGAGAACTAGTTCTTCAAATTCAACTGGAAAGCTTTGGATCCCCATCTGAAGAGGAGATAGCTTTCCTTCCTTTTCTGGAGGCTGTGGGTTCAATGGGTTTGCTGGATTATTTTATTGGGAGTTGAGCCTCATTTGGATTCCCATTAGAGACCGTTCAGGTCTCCCCTCTGTTTCCCTCAGCAGCTCGACCACACGCTGCCATCTTCTCGACTTCCCTCCTTCTCTTTGCACGGACATCGGCCTCTGCCTCTCGCTTGTTCACTCGGCCTCTCCTGCCATCTTCCCGCCTGTCTGTTCGTGCGCTCTTCTTCTACCCTCAGATTTCTCTCGCTGGTCATTGGTTTGGTTTCGCTATCCCGTCGCTTTCACTCGGTGGTGCTTCGGTTGTAGCAGAGGAAAACAGGTATCCATTTTATGTTTTTATTATTTCCCAGATTAAAAAGCTGATGAACTAAGCTCAGCTCAAGCCTAGCTCCCTTCTTCAAGTGACCTGAAAGACACAGAACAGGTTTATAACCTTTAGACCAAAAACAGATGAGCAATACTGCCTTTAGAAGAGACCTGAATGTCTCTAGCTGAAGGAATTATTCTAGTCTTCAGTGGAACAAAATAATTAAATCCAATTAACTAATACAGAACTAATTACCTTAATAGCCTGTAAAACTGCCCTGTTCAGCTTTTCTGAATTACTTCAAAGACACCGTCACAAAGTCAGTCACATTGGTCAAAGGTGAATTTACAGTGGATTTTACATTTTAGCTGCAGGACAAACTAAAACCACACAAAGTAC
The DNA here is from genome assembly GCF_021292245.1 of Micropterus dolomieu. Taxonomy (NCBI): domain Eukaryota; kingdom Metazoa; phylum Chordata; class Actinopteri; order Centrarchiformes; family Centrarchidae; genus Micropterus; species Micropterus dolomieu. The sequence goes on from NC_060154.1 coordinate 10,514,172, forward strand.
AGGTAAGATACACCACAAGACAGTGACACCAATAGTAACATAACCAACAAATCATCAAAGTCAACTTATTTTCTATAAAGCTGTGATTTGCATGATAAGAAGTCTGCCAAGATTACTATTTAGATACATCTGGAACCTGTGGCCCTGCACACCAATAGTCATACGACACATTTCTTTCAGTAAGGAAACATGATAGCTGTACTACTTCCCAAACTTCAAATGTGCTATACCGTAACTACAAAGACTGTTTTATGTACTTACACTCTAGTACTGTGACAGTCCAGTCACCCCACCATGCTGGTATGCGCGTTCACCCTGGTAAGTCGAGTCCTGGGACAAAGCCACATCAATTTGGGACTTGAACTCATCGCCCAGGTAGCTGTCCTGAGAACAGGAGGACAGAAACATTATTGCAGACACATTTTGATATTCATCAGTAAGCTCTATGCAAAGACCTCTCAATCTCTCCTAATTCTAAACTATTACATTATACCTTCCTCATTTTTACTGGATTTGTTCAATTTATATTATGAACAATGTGAACAGTGCAACTAAACTATACCACTCATTTAAATAGTGAATCCATGAACATATGTGACAGTGATGTGCTACCTGGGACAGCTCTGGCTGGGAGAGGCCAGGCTGGCTCATCTGAGAGGGCTGGCTCATGGAGATGTAGCCTTGTGTCAGTGGCCCCTGGGAGAAGGACTGGGAGGCCCCATCCTGGCTGACCTGACTGTTTGGTCCGTTACCCTGACTGGACCCCTGGTTTCCCGAGCCACGGACCCTCTGCCGCCCACCACGGCCAGGTTTTCCCTTCATAGCTCCACGACCTTGATTGAGGAAACAAACAAAAAAGATATCAGGACCAGTGTCAAAACAAACATGGTACGCAATCATTGTTCTAAGGTCATGTTATTTACACTAAATGGGAGAAGAACCACAGTAAGTGAGGCTTGGGGTATACTATTATTGCTTGTGGACAATAAAGACAGGGTCCCTTTGATTTGACTTGAGAGCTCAAAAGCACAAATACTACATGTGTTTTCAGTTTGTGTAATGGTTCAGTGGACAAAGTGTGTTGTGTTGTACCTGCAGCAGGGCCGTTGGTCTGACCCAGGTAACTGGGTGGAGGCATGGGTGGCATCACCAGGTTGAAGGGTATGGGAATATTCATGGCAGACATGTGACCGGCCCCCCCCCCAATCATACCAATCTGGTCATGGGTTTGAAAGTACATGTTGGACGGACGTCCAGCTGAAAGAAAACACACAGAACACCACATGTCAGTTTTTACAAAGAAAACAAGACTGGACAAGCCTAGTTTGCTGGACTTTAATGCAATGTTGAAAAAAAAAGTTTAGTCATTGGTTATTATCTTGAGTGATACCATAAGATACCAAATATGTGTTAAATAGATACCAGCATTGCTGCGGTCGTAGGCAGAGCCAGGGATGAGAGCTTCGCGGGCATCGTACATCGCAGTGCTCATAAAACGTCCCCCCTGGAAAACACCAGATAATCACCATTTGTCAGTTACATACTTCACAGATTCAGGGCTGTAACTAACAGATGTATTCACTTATGATAATTCTGCCCATTACTCTAAAGATTAGCAATTTAGTATAAAAAATGTCCATCAAATTTCCCTGAACCCAGGTCAATGTCTTCAAATTACTTGTTTTGTCACAGTCCAAAACTCATAGAGCACTAAGAAAACCAGCAAATACTCACATTTGAGTATTCATCTGTCAATCAACAAGCCAATTAATCTACCTATCGTTGCTCTCTACTAAGATTCAAGACTTTAGTCGGGTTAACAACTGTTTTTAATAGGTCTAACAAATGTACAACTGCTTTTAAATCATACTGTGGCTGAAGGTAAGATGTGGAAAATAGCTTTAAAGCAAATCATCCTTCCTAACAGTTTAGTCAGTATCACTTTGTCATCTGGTTTCATGATGTTTTCCTCCAGAGCATGATGGGTGCACATACAGTAGTTTGTTCTACTCACAGGGTTGATGGTGTTGACCAGTTTGCGGGGCTTGCTGAACTGCATGAGGCTCTCCCTGAGGTTGTTGAGGGGTCCCTCCACGAGGACTTTCTGCTCCTTGTAGTTGTTCAGCAGGTTGTTCCACAGCGGCTGTTTGGAGAGGGCCTTAGGGTTTCCCACAATGATCACACCATACCTTCATTCACAACACACACAAAAAGTCTGCTGCTCAGAGACTTTCCCACGATGATAGCATCTTTAAAATTATTCTGGCACAAGTTTTTGTTTGTCTAGCCATCAACAGTATCTGATTTGCAAGATTCTCCATTAGCTTCTACAGTAAAAATCTAAAGAGATCATCATGAACCAATGAGCTGGCTGTGTGATGTGCCGTATTTATCCACTGTGATGTCTTAATAGTTGTACTGAGGTTTTTACTTGGCTCTGGTCAGCGCCACGTTGAGACGACGTGGGTCATTCAAGAAGCCGATGCCCTGGTGCTCATTGGCACGAACACAAGACAGGATGATGAAGTCCTTCTCTCTGCCCTGGAAGGCATCCACACTGGCAATTTCCACTTGCTGTAATGAGACATGACAAGAGCAGAGTGAGGGGGAGAAGCATAGTAAAAACAGATTTTTTCCAACACCGCAGAGCAACCTGGCTAATGATAACGGAGGTTTACAATCAATTTGAATTTATTCTGTCTCTTTAGATAAGATGCCTCAATCTCATCTGTGGGGAGATAAAATAACCAGACACACAACTCCCAAATACTGCATTTTTGCTCAGTTAACACTATTTTGAATCTACAATGAAGCTTAAATTGATTTTAAAAATACAAAAAATAAAAATAAGCTGTGTACATCTGTGTGGTACCTGATAGAGTTTGGTGTGCAGGGAGCCGCTGAACTGCATGTACTGGACCAGGTAGGAGCGCTGACCCTCATATGGGGTGATGATGCCGATCTGGTCAGGTTTGGCTCCAGCCTTCAGCAGCCTGGTAGTGATCTTCTCTACGTTGGCCGCCTCCGTCCTTAAAACATTCATCAGTTAAATGCTGTACTGCTCAGTACTGGGAAAATTACATCTGAAGTTAATGTGAGTAGACTAATCGACTTAAAATGCAAATCATGTCTGTGGTGCCTCAACTTGGCACATCATGCAACATGAGGACCAGGATGATTTTATTTACTAAAGCATGCATATAATTAAAACAATTTTAAATTAATAAATTGTGATCCCGATTTAAGTGTTTTGCGAAGGTGACCCAATCATTCCTGTTAATCATGATTAACAAGGGGAAGAAACCATGCGACCATTTCATACAAGTAAGCCAATAGAGTATGTGACGTTACCTGTTAAGGTAGGAGGTTCCAGAGCTGGCAATCTCCTCCTGACCCTGAGTCACGTAGAAGAACATTGGCTTGTCCGGCTGCGGCCACTGGAAATCAAAGCCTTTCTTGATACGGTCAGCTGGGGAGAACAGGAAGATTTCATTATAGTTTATGACAGAGTTTGTAGATCTTTTTAACTGCCAATGTACCAGCCACAGCGAAAATTAATTTGCCCCTCCATCAAACCAGATAATTATAACTTCTGAATCTTGACAAACCTGCAGTCACGCCATTCTGCAGGGAGCCCTCGTAGAAGATGTTGGAGGGGAAGGCACTGAGAGCCGGGTGCATGCGGTACTGGACCTGCAGGCGGATTGGCCGGATTCCTAGGACCACCAAGCGTTCAAACAGGGACTGGGACAGACCTGCTTTGGCTGCCTTCTTACACATCACCACAGGACCCAACTGGCAGTGATCACCCACCAGAATGAGCTGGGTGGAGGAAGAGTCACACAAGTGTAAAAAGTGGGTTAATACAACAACATAATGTGAGAAGTTTTTGGTCCTGGATATTCAGGACAAATATTTTGCTCATCTTAATAGATATATTTAGGGCCCCAACAGTGAACGCTGGAGGACCCTATTGTGATTGTTAGAATTCTTCTTCTTCTTATTATACTTATTCTTCACCATCGATCGCATTTTTGGGACGCTTAGCATGCATGAAAAGTTGGCTAAATTGGCACACACATCCGAACTGGTGAAAATAGCGATCTGATATGGGTACGGTGTAGTTGTCCTAGGAATTTGATCAGATTGACTTCAAATGCGGGCTGTGCCATGCCAACACCCTTGCGATGTTAAATTGCGAAGCTTTTTTTGATTGATCAAACGGCGTGTCCATGGCATGGCGTTCAATTTTGATGATTCACCATGAAAAAGGAAAAAGTGTGTAAATGGCCTAGACAGGGTCAGATCTGCCCCAAACTTCACATGTTGGATAAGAATCCTGCCCCAAAGACATCTACATGTACATCTACAATATCCAGTCATAGCAAAAGCGCCACCTACTGGCAACAGGAAGTGACATGTTTTATTTGTTGCGATATTGCTCCTAGCAGGATGATCCAATCTGTCTCAAAACTGTCTAAAAATAGTCTTAAGTAGATGATGTAAGGTTGTGAATCTTGTGACTTAATGTCAAACGGCGTTTCCATCGCAATGCGTTATTCGCCATGAAACAAGAAGCTGAATTTTGAGAGGCTAGGGATGCTTGAAATCTCACAATACTTTGCACACACATCAGAATGGGTGTGTTGTAATGTCTGATACTGTTCAAGGGCATGTGTGTGGAAAAACGGCTCTATAGCGCCCCCTTCAAGATTTCAAAGGAGCAGCCCCAGCTGTCTGTTACCAAATTTTGTAGGCACGTGTATAATGTCGGGACTTAAAGAAAAGTCTCTTGGAGCCATATGCTAAACCCAACAGGATGTCGGCCATATTACATTGAATGTTGGATTTACCTCCATTTATAGGTCCCATACTTTAACGAACTTGTCCTACAGTTCCGTACAGTAACCTGATCAACATTCATATGTAAGAAGCGCGACCTTAACGGCCTTGCAATGTTATATTGCGAAGCTTTTTTTGATTGATCAAATGGTGTGTCCATGGCGTGGCGTTCAATTTTGATGATTCGCCACGAAAAGGAAGTACCATGTAAATGCACTAGACATGGTCAGACACTTAGAATCTCACATGTCAATATCCAGTGATAGTGACAGCCCCACCTACTGGCATCAGGAAAGGACGTGTTTCAAACTTTACCCCTAATACAACACATAGCACCTTAGGGACAAAAATGTCCACAGTGGGGAATAGCATAGCAGGTTGACCACATCCATCTCAAAGTTCTGCAGGAAAGCCATAATGCTTTAATGATATTACATTGTGAAACTTATAGGTTCTTATCAAATGCTGTCGTCGTGGTCAGTTATTACTCGCCATGAAACAGGAAGCTGTTTTTTAAGAGCTGTACCTTTAAAGCCACCGAAAGTCTGCCACGTTGAATTGAAGTAGTAACTGACATTTCATCCACACATTGTCAGATATTTTCCACACATCACCTTTGTGATATGTGCAGTGTTAACTTATAGCACTACCCATTATTCAACGACAGTGCTTAACTCCCTTGCGAAAATGACAGAACACACACACACACACACACACACACACACACGATACACGGATGCAGCACACCCCGACTTGAAGGAAGTCGTGCCACGCAATAGCTGCGCGGGTGCGCCACACCCCGACGAGCGGGAGATGTTCGCAGCTCAACGTTGCTTGCAGCTTTAATTCATATTATTATCCATCCAATTTGCTTAAAAATTCTAATAAATGCTGGGCTACACTGTTTTACTACCTACCGATCCAGCTGTAGGGATAGCGATTTAGCTGTCTGAGTATGTGTACCTGCTTGGCTCCCAGCACCACGGGCACCATACATTCTGGCTCGGTGGCCTGGGTGCTCTCATCAATCAGGATGGATCGGAACTGCATCTTGGCCAGTCGAGGGTCTCCAGCCCCAACGCAGGTACAACAGATAACATCAGCATTCTGGGCAACAAGGAGGAAGATAATGAATGTATAATCGTCAAAAGGAAGAGGGAGTCTTGGGGTTACTAACTAAGACCAAAAGAAAACAATCTCAAAATAAGCAACAAGCTTCTTGGTCATCACAACACTCAGTATGGAGATGGTCATAGCACTTTTACGGAATAATTAACACAGTCAGAATGAATTTTGATTTGCTTGGCCAAAACTACTTGTTGAACTAGTAGAGCCTGAAAAGCTGTAGCAGGCCTCTTTGTAAGCTCCTAGCTTCAGAAAAAAAAACAAAAAAAACCCGTTCATAATGTATTATGACCTTTTGATTTAATGTTTTATAACTAATAGTAATACCAGTTTATATCAATGTGCGCCAAGAATCTCTGACCATGTTCCATAGTACATTATAACCATCAACTCTGCCTCGTTATGAATACACTTTAGTCACAATTTAGAATTAGTGATATAAAATGGAATAATACCTTATAGTATGTTGGCACCTCAATTCCTTAAAATGAATCGTGAGGTGCCAAGACATTCTCACCCTAACTGCCCAAACAGTATTCCCATTCAATTACTTTAAAATGTCCTTTAATACATTTTGTGAAGCGGTTGTCTCCAATTGTCCACTGCATCTGTTAGGGCCTGTCCATAGGCTCGCCATTCGTGACATCTGAGCCTCTTCTTACGTGATGTTAAATGGTTGGCAACAGGTCTTCTCTTGAGCGATCCCTCGCCACCCCGAGAATGAGTTTCCTTGACGTAATTATGATGTGTTTTGTGCTAAACTGCAAAATGTTCAAAATTCATACAGATTGTTCATAAAGTGAAGAAACATAAATAAAAGTTGTTTTCCTGCGCAAAATGTGTGTCACTTTACTTTTACGTAACAATTTAACAATTACGTGTTATAAGGTCTTATAATTAGTTCATATGGTATTATGTCCACCTGTAATATATTATACAGGGATGGACATTTTAACACTTTACTTAAAGCAAAGAAAGACATGCTATATAACTTTAAACATTACTATAAGCTATTATTCCATTTTATCTCTCTAATTCTAAATGGTGACTAAAGTGTATTTATAACGAGGCAGAGTCGGTGGTTATAATGTGTTATGGAACATGGTCAGAGATTCTTTGCGCACATTGATATAAACTGGTATTACTATTAGTTATAAAACATTAAATCAAAAGGTCATAATACTTTTTGAACTTTGCTATAGTGCTTAATGCATGTTTGTGAGTGATTATTGCAATTGTTATTGCATTATATCGTGTTATAAATGTATGCATAAGTCATTATAGCGATGACCTTCATAGAAAGTGTTACCAAAAAACCTTTCATGGTGAAAACTGTTAAGTTTCAACACTTTGAAGCTCTTCCTCACCATAAGAAGCTCTCTCTCTGCAGTGCGTTTCAAAGCCCTGTAGCGTTTCTCATCAGCAGATGACAGCTCACCAGTCTCATCCTTCAGCTGCTGTAGTTTCTGAAGCTCCGGCATACTAGGGAGACAAAGGCACATCAAGGTGATGTGAAGAGAACGCACACTAATGTTATATATACACACACAACCAAGCTAATCTGTGACCTAAAATAGGGGTTTTCAAAGTCTTAAAAACCCAGACCTATCCCCTTTTGGAACTACAACTCCCATAACTAGTTATGGTGGAGGTATGCAGGTAGGATAAAGTTGCTATGGAGTCAATTAGCTAAATGCGGGCTACAACTTGAGCTCCATTACTTGAGCCAATATTTGTTTACATCTTTCACAGTGAAAAGTATGCAGAATTATCTATTAGCAGTTCCTGTGCTGTGGTCCAGGAATCAGTTAGACAAAATACTACATAACTACCAGGAATCCTGAAAAGAGTTAGCATGAAAAAGATAACTTGAACAGGAAGAATATGGACGTGTAAAATCTAGTAACGCAATAAAATGCCATGCCATTGGCGCTTGGTCAACCAGTTATTAAACGGGTGTTTGTACAAAGCAGCAAACAAGTATTAGTAACTTTTGAGTCCAGAGTCAACATGCCTACATGTCACTGACCTGTCCATGTTGCTGATCTGGTTGTGCAGCGCCAGGAAGGACACTGGTGACTCGATGGCCTCCCGGCTCTTGGCACACAGCCTGACGACCTTCAGTCCAGTCTTGTCAATCTTCTCAGTCAACTGATCAACGGCAATGTTACTGGGAGCACACACCAAAACTGGTCTGCAAACGTACACACATTCACACCGTAAAGAGTTAGGTCAGAAACAGTTATGTAAAATACAGTTGCTAAGAATAACAAAAATTCGAACATTACAGGTATGCAAGTATGTTAATATAAAACTCTGTGTCTAACCCATTGCCTTGTCGGGACAGGTGATAGACAATAGTGGCAGAGGTAACAGTCTTCCCAGTGCCAGGAGGACCCTGGATCAGACTGAGAGGCCTCTGCAGCACCGTCTTCACAGCGTACACCTGGACATAAAAGTACAGTTTTCAGCCCAAATGAACTGTTGCAAATACAGACATCAGATATTTCTTAAAACATATATGCTGAGAAAGAACACACTCTACTCATTCTAATGATGAGAGATCCAAATTACACATTAAAACCAAAACAGACACATGTTCCCTTCTAAAACACAACAATGCCCTAAGTAGATTCATAATAGCTGTAACGTAACAGAGACAACTCAACACATACTTTTGCTGCAATGATGTTCATGTCTTGAGGGCATAAGAAAACACACAATGACACAGCTTCCTGTGTAACAGGAATAACGGGGAATCAGCGTGTAGTGAGGTCCAACCTGTGAGTGATTGAGGTCGGGCAGGCCCTGGGCCGTGAAGCGCTTTGGCAGCTGGCACTTGATGGTGACATCCTCAACCTCGTGGCCCAACAGTTTGTGGTAAATGTAGCCAGACACGGAGGTCTCATCCACTGCAAACGTTTTGAGGGCGCTCTGCATCCTGCAGCAACACATATACAAATGAATATCAAAAATCACAAAGGAACCACTGTCCTTCCCATTTGCACCAATATCTTTACTTTAAAATAGTGCTGGGCAACTATTAAAAATTTTAATAGCGATTAATCGCATGATTTTCTGCGATTAATACCAATTAATAGCGTTATGCACGAAATTGAATAATGAATTCTTAAGTAGTGTATTGCACACTTTTAATTTCAATCTACTACTACATACACAAAAGTGCAATAACATGTGGTTTGCAGACACTTTGAACAAATAAGGTGCTTTTTTCCAGCAGTACTCCCTTTACACAGTAGCAATAAAATATTTCTTGTAAATCTCAACTTAAACATTAATGTAATCAAATCAAATATAAAAAATAACGCCATTTGCTACTGCCAGGGAATTACCTTTTATAGCTTGTAACATCATAACAGGCACCTTCTGAGCAACAAGTTAACATATATAAATCTGTTTTCTTTTCTGAGCAGGTATCAGCAGAAACATTTTTCTTTTATCAGGGAGCAGCATAAACAGTCTATGTTCTGTTGCAACTGTCCCTGTTAGAGTGAGGTGAGAGTGGTTGCCTCTCGCTGAAGTTGAATGGTAAGCGACTTGGAGCACAAATCATTGGAAGAGAGACTGATGCTTGCTGTTTGTGAGTTTCCAGAATCCATTACTGTTTACTAAATAGTTATCAGGACATCAACAGGGGGGAATTTGCATGGCAGAGCATTCCCGCAATACTAGATGAAGGCCTATCAGGTAAAGTTACGTAGCCTATAATTTGCCATGGTTACTATCTATAGAGCGCCAGCCGTTTACTCGCATAGCGCTTGTCTCCTTTTCTGATCACCTGAGCAAGGGCAACCTCGCGGGGCCAAGCGACTACGTTGTGATTTTAAGAAAATTCCCAAGATTGACATCTTCCCAAGTACTAATCAGCATGCAGTGTGTAGCGATCCACTTCGCTATGGCATTTGATTGCTTGTCTTGCTTTTATTTAGGCTATACTTCTCCCTCACGCTGCATCCAGCGTAGTCAGAGCCAGTGAGCGACGGACTTTCAAAATAATAATAAAAACTGCTAAAAACCAATACAATAATTGTCGGCATTAATTAATTAATGTTTTAACGCGTTAACATGCCCAGCCCTACTTTAAAATGATAGACCGCAGATTTACACAAAATTACCTCCTATAAACAATGGACAATTAGTTCTGTACATTGTTTAAAGGAAGGAATGTTACATACTGTAATGTGGAGTAATATAGTAACTTAAGAGCTGTAAAATGTAATGTTCCCATCACATTCGGAATTTCGGGGTACACAATTTCAGCCCCCCGTGACACTGTATGCAGGATAAGCGGTTGATGATGGATGGATGGACAATTTCAGCCTACCTGTCAAAGGAAGTGGACTTCCACACAAAGTCCACCTGGAAGTTGTGGGGGATTTCCACAGGTGCTCCCACACTGCTCCGCAACTCAATGGCAATTTCATCCCCATAGTCTTAAAACACAGGCTGTTAAGGAAGTCAAGCATTATCCTAAAGTATTTCTAGTAGGTGACGGTGGGTGGTACTGTGTTGTCTATGCTAGTCATTTAGTAAAGACCATAGACTTCCATCCGGGATTAATAGTGAGCCAGATTTAGGACACTGTAATGCAATGGATGATATAACTGCTAACAGTGTAAAGGATACTGTCAGGGACTTTGATGACATGACCGATGCCTTTCCACAGCGGGGCCAGGTCTCCCTTGTATCGCAAGCAGATCTCATCACCTTGCATCAGCCGCATATCTGTGATTGATACAAAGACACAAGTCAAAAACCCTTCTATGCTAAAAATTGGCCCACAAATAAACTAAGGAGGATGGGTGTACATAAACCACATGATGATACAGTACCGTGCACGCACAAAATGGCACAAAACCCCACTACAAAAACAGAGGCAAGAACAAAACCAAGCACACATGCCACCAAAAGATGCAGGGTTATGGGAAGTTGCGTGCAATTCTGAGGGCTGAAGGGGGATGGGGAGGGGCTCTATCTGCACCACAGAACCACTGGGAGGAAGTCAAGCTCTGAGAATTACCACCTGAATCCGTCTTGGGCAGTGTGAAATAGGCAATCCGCTTTTTATTCAGTCCCAGGTCCCACCTGACTGTTATATTGTCTTGAGTCTGAAAAGGAAAATTAAAAATAAATAAATATTAAATAAATAATAATAAAGTTCTGTAACTGTTTTAATGCCATTTAAAGAAATGACAAAAACAGATTCTGTCACCTGTAAACCACTCTATATATAAACGACCATGGTAATTCAAGGCAGACAAACACTAGTCTCTGAGTTATGAAGTTTCCTACTTAAATTGTTTCTCATATTGTTCAGGTACCTGGGACTCCTTAAGCTTCTTGTCGTAGTCTGCCTCTAGTTTGACCAAAGGGCCAAAGATATTTTGGTACTGGTAGGCGTCCTCATAGCGTAGCAGCACATGCTGGGGCTCCTCGTCCACTCCCGGTTTCTCGAGGTCTTCCAAGGTGGCACTGGGATTGTCCTGGGGGGGAAATAAATCCAAAGCAACTGTCATAAAAGTACATCACGCATCCTATCACAAACTCTTATTCCATGTATAAAAGTTTACAACCTTCAGGTCACAACATTGCTTTGAGCATGTAACTCCGGAGAAGAAGCCTCCCAGACTTTCATACCTTCCAGAGCTCCTCCAGCTTGTTGATCTGCTGGGCAGTGATCTGGCGGGCCCGAAGCTGCTCCTGCTCCGATGGGATCTTCACCAGCCAGGACAGAAAGCAGCGGTCCTGGATCAGTGGTTGCCACTGCGAGCTGTCCCAGTTGATGTCCTTCAGGCTACTCTGGCTGGCACAGGGCTGCCTGCATGAAGATACGAGGTTCAGACATGCAGAAACGTAGCTTGTTTGTGGGCTTTTACAGTAATCAATCTATTGCAGAGGATGTAAAATAGTATTTGTCATCATGGATTTCTCATAGTACATCTTGGTGCACGTCTTCCTGCCACAGAGCAGAAAGCACTAGTTTACTAAGGTCTGTGGACTAGCTGACTACTAGCTTCTGTCTGACTGTCACATTCTGGTGAAATCTAGCAGGTTGTTGAATAAATCTGATGAACTTGAAATAAAATCAATGCAAGCTTCTCTGTTTCTAACTAGCTTATCACAGATATATTGGTGAATATGTCGGCAGTAAGTAATAAGAAAGCCAAATATGTACTTGAAGTAATCTAAAAACAGTGTTACATTTACAGAGTTTGTATACCAGAGAGCACAGACAACTTGTTTTTGGACTCATATGTCTTTTTTAATAACCAGCTTTAAGGGATCCTATGTCAGGCCCTAGCTTTAGTCATATAATAATAATACAAATAATACACAGACTAATTAAATTATATTGGGTCTTTTTGTCATGTTTCATTTCATTTTACGATACCCAACATCTGTTTTGGGGCAGCGCTGTCTTTATGCCTAAATATCAGGTTACATTCATTTTCTTGCCTTCATAAACATGCGTACATTTTGAATGTCAATCACTGGCTGACTGTTTAGGCCTTTCAGAGACTTTGCACCAGATTCCTGAGCTTCATGATGCATAAAAACTCATTGCATGTAACGGCTGAAACTTGAACAAGTCTCACGATAAACTTCCTGTTTCAAATCAAGAATTTGCATATTTAGATTTGAGTTCATGCGCCAAAGTAGCTGTGTCTGAGCACACACAGGCCCCATGCTGTCCTCAAGTACAGTCTTGACAGAACATACTGTATTTGTGGGCACTGGTTACAGGCTGGTCTGCCTACATAAAAGGCTGCTGCCCTGCCGGCATTTACCTGCAGAGTAGCACCACCACGGAATCGGCCTTGGCCGGGATGAAGCCCAGGAGGAAGACATTGCGACAGCCACAGTTGTAACACTCCAGCACCGTCTCGCCCAGTGGCCCATCTTTATGCAGCGTCACCTCTTTGCACTTGGCTCTCACCAAGTGGTTCACAATGTGACTGGAAGTCAGAGAGTGGGAGTCAAACGATTTGGAAAATAATCAGAAACACTTTGATCTCCGTGAAATTTGCCCTGGTAGCATTGCTGCAGAAATATATTTATAGTTTGCATACTGCATAGCAACACATTTTGACCAACAGCACAGAAACAGGACAATGTAGACCACTTCACAGTCTTAAACATACATTGAATTAGGGCTGGGTGATGTGGCCAACAATGTTATCACAATAAAAACATTTTATATCATTCGATATCGATAATTATCATGATAAATGTCAAATCATTATTTCTTTCAAGTTTAAAGGCTACGTTTAGCTCCTGAATGAAAACTGAAGGGCCAGATGGTTAATTGTGTGGTTAAACTTTTCTTTATGGTCAGAATGTGACAAACACCTGATGCCAAACAATAGATCATTTTACATATCTGAGCTACAATATTCAAAACTATTGTGAAATAAATCTTTTTTCTGAAAATATGATTAGTAAATCTATTTGCATCCCTTTTCCTCAACAAAATTAACATCTTCATATAAAAACTAAGTGCTCATTCGTTTGTGATTCTAATGAATTAAATCAAATATTTACAGACGATTGTTATTGAGGAAAATTATATTGCAATAATTATCATTGTTTTATTGCCCAGCCCTACATTGAATACATCCTCCTAACAAAACCGTAATGAAAAGGTCTATAGACAACAACATACAGATCTGTGTCTTTACACACCTTCAACATAATCTGTGTGGCAGGAGTCTGACTGATTGTGATGTAGGTGATCACTGACCGTGTTGACTGACAAACGCATTCTCTAAAATGTAATAGTGTAATAAGCCACATTTATGGTAGTGTTTGTTATTTTGATTATTATATAAACTATAAGTGGTGTGTTTTTTTTGGTCTCCCTCCGTAGCTTCATGTGTTCAGATGCTTATATGTGAGGTAATTCGGTGAAGATGAGTAAACTACACACCTGCCAGATGTGTTGCCACGTCCATTACAGAACCACTTCTTGCTGGTATTGCAGTACACCACACACGCTGGATCGTGGATACCACAGTAACTGAAAAACAACAATGTAGCAAAACAGCATCTGATTTACTGCACTGTTTAGTCTAAATACTACATGAGTCCCTTGCCTTGGCAAATGTAAGAAAGCCTAATTGACAATAGTTGAAAAATGTATTTGTACCTGGCAATTATAACTTCCTTACACAAACTCCTAGGTCTGTTTAGGAACTCTATCCTTGTAAGCTATCACAAGGATGGGAGACAATCAAGATCAAATCTTTAACCCAGTAATAACCATCTTTTTTGTAAAGATTATACCTTTACCTTGCAAATTTCTCAACAGCCTTGCTATCACTTCCACAAGCAACATTAACCATTTCCCCCATGTGTGTATATTATTGTATAACTAGTGTCAATTTTAGTTTGTTTACAGGAGCGTAAATTATGGAAGTTGTGAATAACTTCCTGTTAAGTGACACAGAATGGGTGCCAGTGTTGGACTTCAAATAATGATCTGAAAACTGTTATTGCAGCTGGCTGGTGTGTTGTCTTGAATGAGTACTATTTGTAAACGTCATTTAACGTTACTGTGCTTATCAGAAAAGTTCTAACGTAAAAGTTCAGAGATAATGAACAATGATGAATTGTTGTATCTTTATGCCCTGTTTGTGGTGTGTAACATCAGGGGGCACATAACAAATAAGCACTATTAATACAGTATTGTGTAGTCACAAACAAAACATCACTAATGTACAACAACTATTTCCTCTGTGATCTAAATTAAACTGACATTCTGAAATGGTGTGGTCCCTGTCAGTGTACCTGCATGCATGCACAGGCAGGTCTTTGGTGTAGTATGTGTCTTCTTCATCCTCCTCAAAGTTGAGCTCGGCCAACAGCTGGCTGGCTTTGGCCACGGAGTCATCCACTCCACCGTTGTGAAGACCCTCATCAGGACCATTTACCTGTAGCACAACACAAGCTTTAACGTTCCCAAACAAACTGAATGCTAACGATTAGCAGCTAGCGGCTAGGTGGGACACACCGCGGAAATAAAACAGTTAATTATACGTTGACAGACAGTTAATGGTCTTGACTCTTATCTTTTGTCATTAAAGTTATACCCGTGAGTCTGGTTTGCATCGAACAGTTCAAAACAAACGTGCTATGACAGCTTATATTACTTTGGGAGTTCAGTTAATGGGCTTGATAGCTAGCAACGAGCTAACGGCAACAGCTAGCTAACATTCAATAATAGCGGGCTAAGTTACTAGGCAGCGCTAGGTCGGCTAGCTAGCTAACAGCAGCTAACGTCAGAAAACTGCGCTCTTATTGTGCCTTCCTGCAAAACTGAAAGCCACAGACCTGCCCGTCCAGCTGGCTCTGGGTCTGGCCTTGAGTTTGCGTCTGGCTGGGAAGAGTGAAGTCGGTGAAGTCGTACTCGGAGCCCTGGGTGTCCGCTCCGAGCAACTCCGTTTCCTCAGTGTCCAAGAAGGTGAGGGTCTGCGAGCTCGGCCCGTACGCCTCCACACTCATCTCGACTCTCAACTTTCGCTTTACTGAGCGGTTTCCGGTGTTCGTCTTAAGATGAACGAAATCCTCACGGTGTTTGTTTATCGATAACTGGCTTTGTAGGCCGACGCCGAGAGTCTGAATTTGAACCCAAACAAAAATGGAACCGATCAGAACCTCGAAAGCTCCAGCAGGTCCAACAGCGACGGTGACGAACTTCCATGCGCCGCTCAACGTGTGACGTTCACACCGCAGAGCAGAGATAGCGGAAAGAGCTCTCACTCTGATCTTATTTCCGGGTAACAAAAACAGAATCGTGAACCTCTGGAGGGAAAACTGGGACATATTGGATGCTGACAGACAACTGTTCTTTAGACCAAATCGCTCAAAGCCTCGACATATATGAATCCCCACATTAAAATGATTTACAGCCTACTAGTTTGATCACCTTTATCAGGTGTTTTATTGGCATTATACACACTGCATATCTACAGCATTCACTGCGACCTCTGTGTGTTTTAGGAAAAACAATATTGCTACACCGACATGTGTTACAGATCTCACACTGAAGTAAATCCTTTCAATATGTATTTCTCATAAGGCTGGATTACTAACTAGGCAAAATGTGCCTCAGATCCCCAGGAGACCCACAAGTGTGTGTCACTGGGTTTTGATATGATTAATTGCAAGTTTGTACTAAAGTAGCCTATAAACTAAGGTAGGGGCTGCTTTTTGTTTAAGTTTTTAAATATGATACTGGTAATAGCTACACCTTCGTATAATTTAATTTAACTTACTCCCAAACAGTAGGTTTACAGTATTTTAATTTGCCAAACCAACATACTATTAATATTTAGGCAATTTAACGTGGAGTTGAGACACGTTTTGTGACGCAAAATTGCAGAAGTTAAATCCCAAGTGCAGATGTCAGGCCAATTAATTACGAAACAGTGGTGGGTTATAGTGACATCTATGATCTTTGATAAGCCTTTTATGCCAATTCCATCAACTTCATATTAGCACAATTGACAAGTAAAGTCAATTTCATGGTTTTCATAGACATAACTAGTGAGTAGTGGAAACAATATGGAGTTGCAATACTTAACAGACACGGAGACAGTCCTTGTAATTCTTTAATTCTCTTTTTTAAAAAGCCTTTCCTTTTACAAAGCCAAGATTACTTATTGTAACAGTGCTTTGTTAATGTCAGAAGCAGAAGACACCTGTCCGAGGATTCTCCCTAAACAGAGAAACTCACAATAAATCACAGAGCCATAATGTTATTGTACAACAGAGCACACAGTGAGATACAAAAGTATTTTTGAGGTAGCCACACATCTGACTGACTGGACAGCATCAGTAATATATCTTTGTACTGACCCGCTGAGTTTTTTTTAAGGCCTTTTCATAACACAAAACAACAGCAAGGCACAGGAAAGAGTCAGGTTCAGAGGTCACCTCATATGTAAACTTGAGGCTTTCACTTTTGTGAGCAGACATTTTTAGGGGCAGCTCCTCAACAACCCTTTCACTTTTTAGCATTCACAAAGACACAAAGTAAAATATCATCACCTGAAAGCTAATTAAAATTTGCCCATCATTTCAACAATTCCATAAGAGATTTTACAACCACATAACCCAGATGTAATCTGAATGACAAATGCTACGATAAAATTTAGGTTCACTTCTGTTCAGCTCAGTGCTCCAGGATGCTACTTTGGGGTACAAACCATGACATGAAATATCAATTAGTCACACACACTGCTAAAAATAATGACAATTTACTCAAACTCTCTGGCACCAACTTGCTTGACTCAGGTTAAAAAACATTTACTAAGAACTCAAGGAAAGGCCATGAGACCTCTACTGTTGCAACGCTAAGCACATTGTTCAGTTAGTTTCCTAACACTAGCTGTGACAGTTAACAACTATATCCATGTTTCCCACAGACAAATAGTTTTTTTGGGGATGCGTAAATGTAGACCATTCAAAGCTAAAATCTCTATTTAAAAAAACTGATCAAACTGAAGATGTAAGAGGAGGCATGGGCTGTTATGATATCTCAGCAGGCAGGAAAACACTGGCCCACACAGTGAAATAGAAAACAATCCAATAAGAATTTTTTTTTTTAAAAAAAGACAGAACACAGAACATTTTCATCTGGGAGTGGCACCATCACAAACACAGTGACTGAAGCTGCTGCAGTTTGTTTAAAATGTCAGAACAAACAAAAGCTCAGGAAAATAAAGCTTACCTCACATATTTAATTATTATTACTGGGGGATAAAATGTTACAAATGCATGTGTGTATGTCTGAAAAGCTATAGCAAGTTAAAGTGACTGAAAACAAAAATATTCCAGATTAAGTAAAAATGGACAAACCAAAAAAGAAAGTGCTACAGAAATAAAATTATGGGCCCAACTCTGACTGAACTGAGTGTCTATCTGATTTGATGAATGGAACAACCGAAAGCCTTAATCAAGAATGAATAATTACGGATGCACAATTGTAGGAAAAAAGAAAAACTTTGGTCTTGAAATGTTGCAAAATGTAAAAAAACAAAAACGAAACAAATTGCAGGTTTTCTTCACAGTTTAAGATAAAAAAGTTGTGCGTGTTGGTAAAATTATGCTGAAACAGACAACTTTACACATGGATGTCTCAAATCAGTAAAAAGGATCTGCAGTCAGATCCTTGACACACAATTCAGTAAGAAACTCATTAAGTGAACAAGAGTGAAAAGATGTGTTGGTTATTTAAAAAGAATATTTATGGTTGTACAATTTAGACTTATAACAGGAAACTCTTGTTTAATACTATCTGAAAAGTTGTAAAGAGAAAACAGAATTCTGAAAAACCTAAAACTAAATCACTGAACTTGAGATCTGTAAAATAACATTGCACAGCCTGGGGTCAGATCTCAGTGGGGTGGATTTAGGGGTTTTCTGTCAGAATTGGGCCGAAAAACTGGGGGAATATGAGCTGGAACCAACCCGTTCCCTGATTTAAATAACCTTTGTAAAAGAAGGCAAATTTACAACTTCTTATAAAGAAAAAAGAATCAAGAAACAATTCAACATCGAGTGTGGAACAGCACAGTTAGAAGGTAGTTAAAAGGAAACTGATATTAGCAAACACAGTTTACTGCTAAACATTCCTACTTAAAACCATAATGTATCATGTACATTAATCATTTATAGACATTCAGGTGCAAACACCTGTTGAATGAAACATATTATGAGTGAGTGAAACTCTAAATTTGAAGATGAAGCATTATGAAAGTCAAAAACTGTAGAGTACATTTTACAGTTTATCCAAATGTGACTTCTATAATCATTTCAATAACCCTAAGTCACATTTGGGGTTATAGGTTGTAATATCTGTCATATGGCAGACCCTCTGCATATTAACAAATATGAGCAGCACTTTTCTTCTGTGTTTTCTTAGTGAACCTAAGTTTTTTCACATTTGTTTCCATAGAAGTGGGACAAAAGCTTCCATTACAGCGTAACTGAGGGTTGTCTTGAGACCCCCATTTTATCTTCTCTCCATCAGAAGACATAAAAACAGAACAGAATCAGGCAAAACATTAAGCAAAAACCTAAAACAAATGCTGAAAAAAGGAAGTTTGGCTACTTGTGGTTAAGTGCAATTTCTTGAGTGGTGAAGGCTGGAGAGGCTGGTTGGCATCTGGCGGTCACTTAGTGGAAGTGCTGCTGGCAGTGGATCTTCTCCTCGGCCTGGTCCAGAAGCTCCAGCATCTCCCGGATGATGGCCTGCAGCGCACGGCCCAGGTCTTCCCCGCTGTAAGGCTTTCCGAGAGGAGGCACATGAATGAAGGCAGAGCGACCGTGGCTCAGGTACAGAGACGTGTAGTAGGTGAAATCACAGAGATACCTGTTAGGGGAGAGAGCGCAGCATCCAGTGACAGAGGGGCATGTATAGACTAAATGGACGATACAATAAAAGCCATTTAATGGACCCATACTAGAAGTTTCTGCCCGACATTTGTGCTGACGAACATTAAATCATGGCACAAACATCTTCATCGCTGTAAGTTTCTGCATACCCTACACCACAGGTTGGCTGTATACATACAGTAACCCTTTAACAGCAAGATCACCATATCAGTTGACATACTTAATGACAGATCAGATAATACTACCACTGTTGATATTGTTACTACAACCTACAGAGTACAGAAATGCCAAAGATACACTCAGTTGCCAGTTTATAAAAGGTACACCCAGCTAAAACTAATGAAGTCTAATACAACAGTCCTGTTATAAACCCTACTTTCATGAAATGTTCAGTTTTTTATTTTTGTTTGTTTTAAACTGTTTTAGAGAAGTGCTGATTCAACCACAAACTACTTCGCACTTATTTTATTTTATTATTTTTAACCTTTATTTAACCAGGAAGCCCTTTGAGATCGAAATCGCTTTTCTGAAGGAGACCTGGTCAATACACCAGTTACAAAATTCAAGAGAAACATACATCACATATAAAGGCAAAGATCTAAATCCAGCTCACATGAGGCAGTTAAATGGAGCTTCAACATGGCTTTAAATACATTTAATGGAAATAGATCATTTTTGATGTAGTAAGTTTTGCAAATTATCCCAAATACAGCGGCTAAGTGAAAACCCTTGGAACCTGCTAAGAGAGCCACCTGGTGGAACGGAGATGAAAACTGCTGAAATTCTGCTTCAGGATATTATTACGAAAATGTGCCACCAGCTACCTAGCATGGACTTGTACACAAAATGTAAATTATAATGTAAATTTACATTATTTGTATTCTATTTCAGTATGGTTTCGTTGTGGTCTTGTCCACCTAATTACCTGCAGTAGGTAGGGTATAAAAGGCAGCTAAAGTTTGATGTTGTGGTGTCTGTATGGAAGAAAATAAATGCCACAACTGTGTGCATTTTACCTCTGTCTCATGTCTCTCTGTTGGAAAACTTAAAGCCACTGCCGGTCCATCGGAGAAGGATTCAAATGGTCCTTTTACTTGTTTTGGTGTATCAGTGCTCCTTTTAAGCACTAATACGTCCCACCTTTGCTCCAGATTTTTGCCGCTTTTCCATTACCAGTACAAGCTCAACTCACCTCGACTCGGTTTGGCCGTGCTCCGTTTTCCATTGCAGATAGTACCCAGAGATGGTACCCCTCAATGTAGCTGGTCGTCATAGCGACGTCACACACAACTGCCGCGACATAATGTTCAATGCGTCACACACACCAGCAAGCCACACAGCTTTCTCTTTATTTAAGTTAAAACATTACTCAGAATGTAAAGATGGATAAGCAGTATGAAAACCTCTGCCGTTGTTGCTGCAGCGGTCTGTGTGACGGAGGGAGCAGAGGGCTCTGTGAGTGGGCGGCTGGCCGGCCGCGGGAGCTCCTCCCGCGGGTTGGCGCAGGCTTCCCCCGCCACCACTTGCGGAGCTCCTCAACTCCGAAAACTTTCAAGCACATTTTTGTTCTGCCATCACTTCTCGTAAAACTGTATTACTGTAATATTCGAAATCTACACAGTTGATTTCTCATCTCAAAACTTCTCAGAAGTGGATCTAGTGATGAAATTACATACGAAAATTGTAAAATATAAAACTTTCTGTTGCTGGCCTCTGTCTGGCACGCGCAATAATGATGCAGTGAATAGTGACGATTCTCTCTGACCAATCAGCAGTCTGCTTTGTTTTCACGTCACATTTTAGTATCGCCTCAGCTCGCTTGGAACCTCGACGGAGGTAATAAGAAAAAAAAACAACTTTTACGCAATGGAAAACCAAAAGGCGACCTGGTACCGTGCAGTGGAAAAGGGGCTTTTGTTGCACACAGTTTTACCTCAGCTGTCTGTCTAAACACTAAACTAAACACACCTCACAATGCAGAGAAAAAATTTTGTGTACGGCTGATTTGTGTGTTTAATTGATGTGAATATGTTTTCACATTTCTATCCCTCAGGATTTGAAGCATGTGATCCACGGGTAAATGCTAAAAAACACAAAAGTAGAATTTTTTTTTTTAAATAATTACCTTCCGGCGTCTTTGGAGACGGACACAGCTACTCCCAGCCCCGAGGTAGTCACTCTCTTGCAGACTGATTCCATGTCAATAACTGAGTTGATACAGTCCGGGCCTCCCACAATGCAACACTGTGAATCAGGACAGAAGCTGCTGTTGTCCAGGCCCTTGTAGCCATGATTCCTGCCACACTTCTCCAGTGTGACAGTGGTGGCCATACCTGAGACTCCAACATGAACTACCAACTGGCAGACAAAGGAAACAATAAAAACTTGTCAGAATGACAAAAATATTACTGTCCCAAAGCACAAATTAATCATAATGTGTCTGTGGCAGCTTTAGGCGTCTAAAAAGGAGCTGTGAGCCTGGCACAAAAGTAGCTGTACTGCACCTGCAAAAGTGGAACAATGAGGATAGATCACACCATACTCTCTTCTTACCAGTGGATGATACTGTTTCCACAGTGAAGGAACCAAACTCTGGACTGTCTGGTACTCTACAGGAACCTCGGATACATGCAAATCCACCTCACTGCCCAGTCCGAGCTTCTTCAGTTCCTGTCAGGAAAAACAAACACATAAAAGCTAACTTCCTTTTTTTGCATTTTAAAATGTTAAATAGTTTTTATCTCAACAAGCCTCTTATGGTACAGTTTTATCATGTGGTCTCAGTGGGAGCTAAAATCTACTGTAGCGCTATGCTCTATCAAGTGCCCACTGATGCACCAGTCTATTTTCCAGTTTACATAAAGTTATTTTTATCGCTAAATGCAGTTTATTATAGTGAAATTTAGGCAAGCCTGATTTACAAGCATATACGCTCCAGATTCAATGATTTAAAGATTAGAAAAAAGGTTTGTGGAGAAAGGTGGTGGAA
Source organism: Micropterus dolomieu (assembly GCF_021292245.1). Taxonomy (NCBI): domain Eukaryota; kingdom Metazoa; phylum Chordata; class Actinopteri; order Centrarchiformes; family Centrarchidae; genus Micropterus; species Micropterus dolomieu. Next base: position 10,536,547 of record NC_060154.1, read on the forward strand.
TGCTTTCAGCTCTGTACTCGAAAGTTAGCAGTACTAAACAGACCCAAATGTAATATAACAAAATAATTCTAACTCAATTGTCCACTTATTGGCTTTTTTGAGCTTTCATCAGCATTGCTAACTATGGGAAAAGCTACTAGGTGGACCTTTGAGTTACATGTTATGAAACTGCATAAGGTAACCATGACAAACTACAAATTGTATTCCTTTTTGTAGAATAGCAACAGCAGCATTTTATTTAACTTGTTTTCACTTGTAATAGTTTAGTAAATTACCACTGCTCATTGCTCTCTTGGCCTATTCCCTCATCACTCGTACTTACTGCAGATTGACAAACAACAAATGTTTCTGCAAAATATGCCCTAACATTTGTCAACTTTAGGATGATATAGCAGAATATATATTACTTATATATCTTTTGAAACAACAACAAAGACATTTTCAATCCAAAATAATACAAATCCAACAAGAATGAACGCATTGATTAAAAGAAACATTACTATTCAATGATGACATGGCCAAATGTTTCTGTGAAATGCTTTTGTTCAGGACAGATGTCTCTCACGTGCATTTCCCTCTCCAAATAACATTATTTTGCACTTAACTTATAGAACTGTATTATACAAACCAAACAATTTAACTGCAATAAACAACAGTGTTCATAAATAAAATAATTATGAGAAAAGCAAGAAATAAAAGATGCAATGATACAAATTATAAGTAAGATAAATCTGTGTCAAATTCACAGCCAGTGGACCAACACCTCCCCCAGTCTCCCCGCAGGACAAATAGCCCTGGACACTGACCCCCACTTGTATTAAAAAGAGGCTTGTTTGACCACATCTGTGACCCCGCCACAAAGTGGCCTTTTGTTTGCCTTTAATATCCTTATCAAGTCCGTCTAGACACCCTGACAACCACCGTCATCCCCCACATGCAGTTTCCCCAGTAGGACACAGAGAGCCTCTGACACGCTGCTGCACGAAGTGAAGCCGGCCGGCAACTATCACAGCATCACGTGACCGGCACAAAAACAGCCTCAGTATGAAATATTCATTTTGAAAACATCACACCTACTCGTCTTTTTTTTAACAATTACTAACAACTCAACCTGAAGAGTATTTGTGCAGACTGTCAAGACAACTAGGCTAAAAACATGATGCGCTTTATTAAGTTAACGTGCAGTATTTAAGAGGTGATCAATGCTGATGCTCATTTTGGACTTGTTTAGCTATATTTACTATATTTTAAGTATATTTTAGAAAGGCTAAACAAGTCAAGTAAGAAAATTTGTATCAATTACAACAGTCTTGGTTTCTGTTTATTTTTAACATCAATGTGCATTAAAACATCAATAGACGGGTAAAACAAACCTGTACTGCTACCCAGCTGGCGTTCACCGTGTGCTCTCCAAATGGCCCAAAACCTGAAAAAAACATGTTAATTTGGTTGCTGGACTGCGTCACATTATGTTTACCGATTATGGAGTCTGTTTGGTTTCTGTACAGTATGATTAAAAATAGTATTTTCACAAATCAAAATTGTCAAAAATTAAAATTGTGATTACTTTGGTGATTATTACTATTATTATTTGTAAATAAACTGTCAACAGTACACAGGCATGAAGCTTCAAGAATACTACATTTCAGAAAACATAAAAAAATCTTTTATAAGAAAAAAAAAAAAAATCACTAAAAATCCCTCCATTCGTTGCACTATGTGACCTACAAAATCACAGCAGAAGCCTATGGATATTCACTCAGGCTTGTTTATAGTGGGATCTATAACTGATCCCCTTCCACCACCCTGCCAAGGGTCAGTGGGTCCCTGGGGATTGGGTGGAGGGGGGAATCAGTCTGTCTGACAGGCGGCTGAAAAGGAGCAGAGAGAGGGGCCGGCAGCTGCCAGCCGGCCGCTATTGTGAATGTGCTGTTCCCAGGCAGACAGATCTTCTCTCAGCTGGGACTGTGAGCCTCCTCACGCCTTTGTGTCTGAAAACACCAAGTAACTGCTTCTGTTTTCCTCCACAGAATGAACGTTCAAGACTGTAGTTTGTGCACTCGGAAAATATTATATTTAAGTGGATGGAAGAGAAGTTTCAGTGAGTCTTCATTACAAGAAAACAACTCTGAGTGATATATATCAAAATTATCTGATACATCATATCACTACCATCGTTACCTTGGCTTTTACTTATTTAATTAAAAGTAATAGTGATGCTAAATTTGTTTTCTAAAAGGATAATAGATAGATCAAACCCAGCTGAAAATAACACTCAGGGTCCATATTTTCATATTATAATGCAAAGCAATGTGATTAAATCGTAAATAAAATGCAGGAGTTCCTATACAGAAATCAATACAGTGGGATATCAAGACTGGACTATTTCCACATGGATATTTTTTTTTTTCACCATCTCTACAAAATCACTCCATATGAGTCCTACAAAATAAAAAGTAATGGGTAACATCAACAAGAATATGTCTGAAATACATATTACTGTGACAGTTAATAAGTCTAGCTTTGATATCGTGATAATAATAACCAGACTAATGTTTGAGAAAACTTCATCTATGGATCTAACGTTATATGTTTACCGTATATAGCTTGATGTTGCCTTTCAAGAAAGAAACATAGGAAACAACAAAAAGAACATTTCACCTCGCTTGACAGTAACGTTAGCCTCTTTTTATATAAAAATAAATAGCTGATAACCACTTCATTTTATTTAAACTTTAAGTAATTCGTGTCCTCCTACTGTCTACAACTGCACCGGAATGGAGCACTAACAGCCTGACGCCATTAACGTTACAACTTTTCCTCCACTTCACCCTGCTGTTCATGTGCCGACAACAGACGACAACAACAGCAGCAAAAAGAAGACAAACCTGTAACGACCACAGTCCGTTTACTGTTATCCATCTCCCGTCCGGTTGCCGAGGATCCCTTGCTTTTTTTTTTCTCGGGTCTTTATTTTGAACCAGGACGGTAAAGAGAGCCGATAACCTCCACAGCTGACGGCTCCTTCTGCCAGACACACAAATAAAATCTGTGTCCTGCATGCTACGTGAGACGTGACGTGTTTACGTCAGCGATGACGCGTTGATTAATTACAGGAGCTCATGCTAAAAATCATACTCAAAATTAACAAAATTAACCAATTAATAACTATAACTAATTGTTGCCAAAAACATGAATACAAAAATGAATGACTACCAACGATATTATTTCTTTTTTTAGTATTTTAGTATTTATTGATTTTTTTATTTGTACTGTATTCATTTGTTCCTTATAAATTACAGTATTTTTTTTTCATTCATGCTCATAAACATTTTGTACCTACATATTTTTATATTTTTGTCTCATTCATTTATTCCATTACACATTTGCCTTATTAATGTTTGTTCACAATCTACAAAACACTTGACTTGTATAATGACATTGTATGTTTTTGGTCATTGTTACTTTTATATAGCTACATTTATATGTATATACTATTTTTCATCCACTTGTATGTACGTACCAGTTATAATAGTTCTATGTTTAGTTACACCTGTCTTTATTCAGCATTGTCTTTAATTTTTAGCTGTATGTTTATTTCTCTCTATATGTAAGTTGTATTGTTTGTAAGTACCATAGACTGTATATAAAAAGCTAAGTACACTGAGAGCAACTTAAAACCGGAGTCAAATTCCTTGTATGTGCACACATACCTAGCCACTAACAGTTCAGATTCTGATACACTTTTTTATTTTCACATATATTTTCACATGTATATATTTGTTTTCACTATCACTTCAAAATCCCTCATTGGATCACTCTATATGATTCCTCTAAAATACTAAATACTATAGTAATATCAACAAGAATATTGTGTGAGAGCTTTGCATTTTCTCATTCACTTATTGTTGCTGTCTACCGTTTATTATTTCTGATGCTTAATAACTATAGCTTTGATATCATGATTATAATAACCATAAATTTTATTTATTGTTTCTAATGTATCAAGTAGGCTACTTGTTAGCGCTCTGCTCTAAGTTACGATCGGTTGTGATTTAGAAATGTCTCGCAGTGACTGCTCTTGACTGTAGAGGGCAGCATCTTATAATACGTCAATGATTTCGCACCGCAGCGACGGTGATTAGAAGAAGAAGAAAAAGAAAAGGTGGTAAAATCCGTGTCAGTGAAGGGCCAAGACAGCAAGTTAGACGCAAATCAAGAAGATATACTATCATAATGGTAAGTATTTAACGCTTGTGTTCAGATAAAATGTTGATAGTTGAATATTAGATTTTCAGTGGTAAACCTGCTACTCAGCTAAGACTCATAATGTCACAATGATGTTCGGTATGCCAGCTAAGTTAAGGTTAGCATTAGCCTTTGTAGCTAAATTACACATTGACACACATTGGTTATTTTGAAATGCATGCAGACTTTTTCACACAGCTGCAAAAAACTGAAATGGTGATATACGCGTATTCATCTTTAAACTGGTAACGTTAGCATGTTGTTGCTTTGCATAGCGGCAAGTTAACGTGAAGCTATGAATACCCTAGGAACCTTTTCTAAACTGAAGACATGTAACGTTATAATTAGAAACTGCAAATAACTTCTACAGTGGTGGTGGGTTTTCACTTGAATAACGCTAACTTAATGGGTGAATTATGGGGTCACCAATGTATCAGGCGACCTCTGTGTGAAGGTGAAATTGGGATTAATCAGTGCCTTGCCTCAAATTCAATCCTGTCGATCAGTTTTACTTTGGTAACGAAATAATATTGATGGCTTTTGTGACCTGTTTTTCTTTAATTTTGCAGCTTCCCCTATCTCTGCTGAAGACTGCTCAGAATCATCCAATGGTGAGGAGATACTGAGCTCTTTCTGCTGTGAAGAAGGTTGTGTTAGCACTGTAAAGTACTTATACAATAAATCTATGCATTAATTGATTTATCAGTAAGCCTGTAAACTATTAATCCTTATACATAAAGTGTATTTCAAGTTGTCCAATGAGAAGGTGATCAGTGAAAATCATCAAAATCCTCCAAGGTGTCAGATTTCTTGTAAAACTGTGTAAAGCAAGTACGTCTGTTGTAGTAAATGTATATATTTATATTTTTTAGCCTACCATCCAATCAATGTATAGTAATATATCATGTTCTATGTGTTGCTGTTGCTGCTTCATCTCTAGCTCTTTCACTTTAGGTTAAATTAGTTTAATATAATTTGATAAACTACCTCTAATGTTGGCTACCTGGTAAACTTCCGAGTTTAATTGACTGAAATTCGATGTGTTTGTTTTTTTCTGGTATTGTAGCTTGTAGCCTACGTATCCTGTAGCTGCTGTGTATTGTTCTTTGGGTTATACCATGAGAAAATGGATGCTCTACCTTTTGTCATTCATCCTGCATTTTGTCGTCAAGACTCAAAAGCAGCCGGCTGTTTGTTGTGTCCTTTATCTCCGCAGCTGGTGGAGCTGAAGAATGGAGAGACATACAACGGTCACCTGGTCAGCTGTGACAACTGGATGAACATCAACCTGAGAGAAGTCATCTGCACCTCGAGGGTAAAGCTGAGCTCTGCTCTCAATTCTCTGCTCTCACTAAAGCCTAGTTCACAATACACGATTTTAAGCCCAATTTGCCGGTCGGAGAGCTAGGTCACCGTCGGGCTGTGATCGGGAGTAAATCAGTGATCAATCGGCGGTCGCCAATCGTTATGTGTGAAAAACTCAAGGATGCGTTAAAACGTCTCCCCAACAAATTTTTGACACATTGCGACATCTGCCAGATATCTAGCATGCCAAATGTCTGGAAGAGTTGGCCGACTCTCCATCCACATCCAGCCAATGAGAGCAGGCAGCTGGCAGAGCAGGCAGGCAGCATCACTTTTTACTCATATCCAGCTCTCTCTGTAGCTCAGACAATCCCTGCTACCTGCGCATGCTAGTCCTTTCTTTCACCCATATTTTTTGTCTTTATAATTGCTATCTTTATAATAACAAACAGCTGTTAGTGTAGTGTTGCACAATTTGTTTTGTTGACAAAACCTGATCGTCAGATGACACAGCTCGTGTAGTGTGTGACCCCCCCCCCCGTCACTGATCAGTCACGTAGTGTGAACACGACAACAACTTCACACTCCCGTCACAAGACTGCAGGTTGTGTTGTGTGAACGGCACCGCGATCTGCCAGCGTTGAAAGTCTGCACAAGCCTTAAGACTGTAGTCACTGGAAAAGTAGATGGTGGTTCAGTGTTAACATGTAGCTTTAGCTGTAGATGTCAGTGTTGCCTGCAGAGTTTCCTGCTTTAGATTAGGTGCAGCGCTCAAACTATTTTGCTTTGGTTTTACTGTTGCTGCCAGTTTATACCACCTCTCAATGCTTAATTTCAGGTGTCATCCTTTAATCAATTGTACTGAGCATGCTGAAGGCTGCAATATTGTCTTTTAATTATTGTAATGACTTAAACTTAATTTTAATTAACTGAATTAATTAATAAGTGAGTCTACACAAAATGTCAAAATGCCAGATCCTAAATTGATGTATTCAAACATTACAAGGTCTGATTGACTATCCATATATAATAACACACCTATTTTAATGTTTGGAGTTTGTTGCACCCACCTTTTTTTTTTTATAAAGCACAACCTCTGATGTCAAAATGTGACATTAGGATACATTGACTCCCCTCTGACAGGATGGAGATAAGTTCTGGAGGATGCCTGAGTGCTACATCCGAGGAAGCACCATCAAGTATCTGCGAATCCCCGACGAGATCATTGACATGGTGAAGGAGGAGGTGGTGTCGAAGGGCCGTGGGCGTGGAGGGCCCCAGCAGAACAAACAGCAGGGCAAAGGAAGAGGAGGAGCTGGCCGAGGTGAGTGGAAACAAGTCGTGCTGATCAGACAGACGGCTGCAGGGGCATTTATTTGTGCCTGCTCTCATAACATGAATATTGGCATGTCAGTGTCTGGTTGTTTCCAAATTTATCTGCCATTATAAAGCCTGCACACTCCCATGGGACGCCAAGGGTTTAAAAAAAACATTTCTGAGTAAAATTCCTTTATTTATGTAATTACTGTCAGGTGTAAACTATGTTACTCTATTTATAACTCTTTTAATTAATCCAGGAATTTTTGCTATCATGAGGCTGATTAAGACATTTCAAAAGAAATCATGAACTGAAAAATGCCTGTCAGCGAGCTTAAGAAAAGAGATTTTTCTTAATTTGTGGAAGGTTGACATGTTGATCTGAGCTATTTCACCACACCAGTAGTGATATACTTCTCCATCTCTACAGTGGGTATGTGTCTCCTTTTCTAGTTCCTCATTTCAGCAGCTCAGATTGGAAGATATTTTGTGTCATTTAATACCAGATACAATTATGTGAAAGACACATTTGGAGCCAAAAGCACACATTTTACTTTTTATGCACGCAAAAGGTGTGACTTCTTGCTATTATGAATTGTGATGGTGGAACACCAAAAACAAACAATGGCCTCCATTGTATTTCTTAATGTGTTTTGGAAATCAAGCCAGATGAGGCTAAAAATGTTTGTGGAGTGCCGCTATACATTTTTTGGGGGGGGGGATGGAAATCTCTGCAAACAATAATTATCATAGCCATCAAAAATGAACAGATGTTTCATCTATATGCCTTCTTATTTCTTTCTGTAGGCCTGTTTGGCGGTCGTGGCAGAGGAATGACTGGCCCTGGTCGGGGCCAGCAGCAACAGCAGCAGCAGCAGCAGCAGCCGCAGTTGCAGCAGCAGGATAAGAGACCGGGCAAACCACAGGGCATGAAGAACCAGCACTGACAGACAACATCACACTTTCAACAACACCTGTTATTCAGAATGATTACTCCTTCAGTAGATGGAGATAAAATTAACACTCTGGTGTTTCCTTCTGCTGTGATGCTTGTTAAGACTGACCATTGCAGAAATCACACTGGGAGAAGTTAAGAGAAGCTGTGCATTTGCACCGAATTTTGTTTTTTAGCATCTGTAAGTTCCTTTTTTTTATATTATGACCGTGTAACAGTGTATCAGTCAGAGCTGGCAGACTCCTCGTTTAGTATCAATTTATAATATGTATCATTACAACTTTACAAGAACATTTTGTATCATAAATCACACTGAATTATCCCAAAAACAGTTTTCTGTCAGTTGGTACACTGGAATGAGGTTTTTACACTTTTTTTTTTTTTTTTTCTCCTCCGGATGGTTGTTTGCTCATCGCCTTGTCTCCTCAGGTGTAGTTTTCATGGTAAAGAAACTTCCCAGCCCCAACTTCAGTTGCATGAATATTTTTTATTTTTTTTTTAAACTTGCTCTTTATTTCTGTGTTGTTTGTGATGTTCTGTGGTTTGCAATGTTTTTGTTTGTCTGCTGTGCCACACAGTCCGATCACCGTAGGTGGCCAGTAGACTGGCAGTCGGGGAACGAGGGTTCAGTCCTCCAAAATTAACACTTTTGTTAAAGCATTTGTAAGACAACACATTATAATCATTAGGATTTCAAGAAGGAAAAAAAAAAAAGATTCTCATATTCTTAAGTCTGAAATGGATAAGTCCAACGTGTGTCATTTCAGTTGGGTTTCATTTTATTTTTGTAACAAAAGACTATGTTGTAATTTATTTACATGAACGTGAGAATAAAACAACTTTTGTGAAACTGTTTTTTATAGCATATCCTCTATCTAAAGATTCCACCACTGTTGGCTGCTATTAGTACTAGTTAAAACAATCTGGAATAAAATTTACAATACAGTATTTTACTGCAGCATAAAGTGTCTCCTTTAAATTGGATAAACACTATAGTTATTAATTTATGTCCAGGATTAGCTAAGAGTAGCATGTTGACACAAAAATAGAACTGGAATCAGTGGGAAAAGGTGAATGTGAACAATTTGTTGTATAATAAGGACAAAAGTTAATCTCACGGTTGTTCCAAATGCAACCGAGCATTTTTCAGCAGTCGCAAGTGTTTGTCCACATAAAGGATTTTATCTCTTGAATGGGACCAATATTTTAATTGCATTGTTTTCTGCATTAATCCTACACATTGGTGGCACATTTACCTCATCCCGAATAAAGAGTAGCCCAATAAATTGCGTGTGCATTCTAAAATACTGCACATGCAATTGTAGTGCCTGTTATGGGTGATCAACTAAGAATTATTGAGTAGATGACAACAGGTGCAAACACAATGGAGGTGGGAGTATTTAAATGAGTTTGTTTTAATGGTTTCCGCCATGAAGAGTCGGGAGGGAAAGCAGCCACCATGTAAAAACCTTGGTTTGTTTTATTCAGTGCGTCCCAAATATGTGGAAATCATATGTACCTGCCCATCACTAAATTCTAGTATACACGATTTTTAGCCCGATTTGCCTGTTATTGCACTTTTAAATACGTCATTCTACGTGCACACCATTATCAGCTTACGTGTTAAATTGCTGGTGTTTGCACATGTTTTTACTCACGCAAACGTTTAATAAATCAGGCCCATTGTCGTTTAAAATTTTGAAAACCATGTAAACCTGATGAAAGGTTGAAAACTGGATTACTTACCAAATCCTGATCTGAATCTCATTTCTCAAAACAATAAAAAGAACCCGATTCCATCTAAAACGATTATGGAAAGCTTAACCAGTAAACTTTATGAGACTGGATAGCAAATCAATGCTTTCTTTGATCAGATTAGAAGTGAAAGTGGCTTTTATTTAGTATAGCATCACTAAAAAACAACAGTTTACACTCACACAATAGATACTTTCAATATGATTGATGTCTCAGGCTACACATGTATATTTAACTGATTTGTTGATTAGTTAACACAAAGCCAATCATTTTCAAATTTAATAATCAATTCAATTAAATGTGTAAAATGTGTAATAAAATGAAATTCAAAAATGTAAAGTATTTAAATGTGTCAAAAAAATGAAATTAAAATGCAAAAATGTTACGTATTTAAATTTGTAGTAAAAATAAAAGTAAAATACAAAATGTGAAATAATTGAACATAATGAAATTAAAATGCAAAAATGTTAGGTATTTAAATGTGTAGGAATAATAAAAGTATAATGCAAAATGTTAAGTATTTAAATGTGTAATAAAAATAAACGTAAAATGCAAAAATGTGAAGTATTTAAATGTGTAAGAAAAATATAAGTAAAACACAAAATGTGAAATATTTAAACAATAAAAATAAAATTAAAATGCATAAATGTTAAGTATTTAAATGTGTAATACAAATAAATGTAAAAGGCAAAATGTGAAGTATCATATTTATCTTTGCTAGTTTATCATACCACCTACTGATTCGTTACCCTAATTGTAAGATTTAGGTGGTCAAAAGTTAAATAAACTTCATCAAAAAATTTAAGAATAATCCTGGAACAGAAAATTTAAAAACAGTACAGTAAAATCATCTGGTTAGAATGTATGATCAGAAATGAACCCAATGAACTCAAATCTCTTTAAACTCATATATTTCATCTCTCCATCATCCAGTCCTGTTTGGCTGTGACAGCGTATTTCCAGGTCTCCACAATCTGGGACAGCTGCAGGTTGTCAGGAAACTTGTCCTCCACATAAGGAGGCACCTCCACTTCTTTACGGTCCATGTAGGCACCCACTGTCTCCTTCACACTGAGAAGAAGGAAAAGATATGAATTCATTAAATCTTTAACTGCTGTGAATGACCAAGTGATGACCAAATTACAAGCTGTCAATATGTCCAGGGTGCACCCAGCTTTGATTTTTAAATAAATTGTCTAGAAGACGATTTACAGATATGATTTGAAATACATCTTTTCACCCAATTATTATTTAATAATAGATATTTTATTAATAGTATAATTTTGACACTTGTTGAAGCTTGTTACACAATTACAAATACATAATTTAAAAACTTGACAGTGTAATAGTGTAACTAACAAAATAAGTCCACTGTGCACGTGTTTTGGATGAAAAAATATTGTATTACCAAAATAATACACTTTCTGACAAGTCACCATGACTTTTTCAACAGAAGCATGACCAGCTGATCACAGCACTGTGCAGGAAGGCCTACTTCTGGCTAGGAAAGTAAAACACTTCCTTGTTACTGACAAAGGTAAATTTATTTAAATTTGAGTGAAATATACAAACCCAACACTCCATGTTTAATTGCTGGATGATTCCAGTTATTTTAGATGTCTTGCGCATCACTTTATATACATTTTCCTAAAATCCAGCCAGCCAGATCTGCGATGTCCAATAAAATAATAAAGTTCTGAGTTTGAACATTTGGCTGCACAGCAAGGGTTCGTACTGACAGTGAGGTCCACATCCACATCTCTTTTCACAGAGAATGTTAAGGAGCTGTGTGGGAGAATAGTTGCATTAATAAGGAAGCGCAGAAGCTGTTTAACAGGTTTACCCCCAGGATGGTTTGTAGTCGTCCGTGGCCCGCAGGCGGCCCAGATTCAACAGGAGAAACTCGTGCATCTCAAGGAGCCATTGGTCAACGTTTTCCCTGGACACAAAGCCTTTCAGCTCATTCTTGTCTTCCTCTGTCAACGGCAGCTGGTACTCCTTTGGATACCCCGAAAATGGCTCCTTTTTTATAAAACATGGAGTGAGGTGTTTTAAATGTATTAAATTATAGTATAGTATACACTGAAATTACCAAAACATAAACAATGAATGAATGATATTGCTCAGACAGATATTTTGATGAGACATAACAGCATAAACCATGATGCTAATGCGCAGGGTTATTTTTGTGATTTCCTATTCAGTACTGTTGTTTTGCATTTAAAAAGTCAAAAACAAGCTGTGTAAGAAATGCTTACCCTCTTTAGTTTCATCATGGTTTCAGATTTGAGGGAGGAGAGGAGTTGCCAAAGAGAAACACAGTGTCTGAGGGTGCATCTGCCCAGAGCCTGAAGAAACAACACAGCAGAGTAAAGAGTGTGCTCCATACAGTCTGAAAGGAACTGGCAGGGTCACCTGCAGTTTATATTCTTTAGTTTTTGGGATTACAAAGCGACCTGTTCTCCGACATAATAAATTTTTTCCTTAAATTATATATAATATATCATAAGTATTATGTTCTCACTCTGAAAAAGCTTCACAGCTGTTGTAAGAGGACTGAGGGTCACATTTACAAGCATATTAGAGACTGTTACACAGACATAAAATAAGTATCCAGCCTGGTTAAGGAAACCTTAATAATCACTCCAGGAAAAGAGGACTGCACTGACCTGCAATATGAGCCGATCAATGTGGTCGGCCATCTTCAAGATGTCCCGAAGGTAAGTGACCATCGACATCATGCGATCACCGCCAGTCATTGAAAGGAAACCCAAGAGCAGCTCTACGATCTTGAGCGCCTCGCACACCTCGCTGTAGGAGTCGAGGTCTCTGGACATGGCGTTTCGGGTCAGAGAGGACAGAATTTCCTGAAGGAACAAAATGCATGATTGAAGCCATAATACACTGTTAATATATGTCTTCTGTATTTCTATCACAAAATCTTACAGTTAAAATTGTGTTCAACTGTCTATATATAAATATTTATTACCTTCAACATGAGAGACCTGCCATTTGTCAAAATGACCCCCGATGTAATAAAATCATTCTTAACATTTAGGTGAAAATTTAACTTACTACAAGCAGCACTTGTAATGATCTGTGTTTGTGTAATACCTAGCATGTCCTCTTGTAATCTTGTACAGTGCAATCCAGATGGGTGGCTGTTATTGGAACAACTATTAACTTTATCACTGAGAATATTAGAAATAAAACGATTAGTTTGTTAATTGTTTAACTGTTAACGTAGTTATCAAGCAAAAATACTTAACATTGTCTGGTTTTAGCATCGCACATAACAGGATTTGCTGCCCTTCTGTTTTATTTGTGGACAGATGAATCTACAGCAGCTCTACAGGACTGTTTTGGGAGCACAGATTGGAGTATGTTCAGAGAGGCCGCTGCCCAGGAGAGCAACATCAGCCTTGAGGAATATACATCATCAGTGACATCGTACATCAGCAAATGTGTTGATGATGATGATGACGATAAAATCATTCCCCAATCAGAAGGCCTGGATGAATGGAGAGGTGAGGGCTCTGTCCAGAGCCAAAAAAGCTGCTTTTCGGTAGGGTGATAAAGAAGCTTACAGCACCGCCAGAGCGAGACTGAAAGCTGGCATCAAGGAGGTAAAGCGGAGACATGAGCAGAGACTGGAGAGAGACCTCAACACCAACAACATATTGGCAGGCCATCAAAAACACAGGCTACAAAAGCAGGAGCTCCCTCATCATGTGTGAGGCCACATTACCAGATGAACTTAACACCTTTTATGCTCGCTTTGATCTCCTCAACAAGGAGTCAGCTGTAGTCTACTCCACCTCCAGAGGACCGGCCACTGTCAGTATCCACAGCAGATGTGAGGAGAGAGAGTCCTGCTGAGAGTGAATATGAGTAAATCAGCTGGGTCTGATAACACTCCTGGCTGTGTACTAAAAACCTGTGCTAATCAGCTAGTTGATGTTATTACTGACATTTTCCACCTGCTTCAAGACAGCCACCATCGTTCCTGTACCTAAAAATTCTGCAGTGTCTAGTCTGAACGACTACCGCCCTGTGGCACTCACCCCCATTCTGATGAAGTGCTTTAAGAAACTGGTTCTTAAGCACATAAAAAACAACATCCCAGCCAGCCTGGACCCTCACCAGTTTGCTTTCAGAACCAACAGATTCACAGAGGATGCCAGCTCCACTACCCTCCACTCAGCCCTCACACACCTTGAGAAAAACAACACCTACATGAGAAGGCTGTTTGTGGATTTCAGCTCAGCATTCAACACAATCTCCCCCTGAAACATTCTCAGCAAACTCATCTCTCTGGGTTTAAATACAACACTCTGCAATTGGATATTGGACTTCCTCACAAACAGACTCCAGTCAGTTCAGATTGGCGGACTCGCCTCCTCCACTCTAGTGCTCAACACGGGAGCCCCCCAGGTCTGTTTGCTCAGCCCCCTCCTGTTCAAGCTGTACACCCACGACTGCATCCCCAACATGAAGAGAACTCTGTTGTGAAGTTTGCGGATGACACCACTGTCATCGGCCGGATTTCCAACAACGATAAGACTTCATATCGGGAGGAAATTCATAATCTTGTAGAGTGGTGCTCAGAGATCAACCTACTGCTCAACGTCAGCAAAACCAAGAAGCTGATCATTGATTTCAGGAAAAAGGAGATAAAGAGACACACTTCTGTCTACATCCGTGGTGCTGAGGTGGAGCAGGTGAATAGTTTCAAGTTCCTGGGAATCACCATCACAGAGAACCTGACATGGTCGTCTCACATCTCCACGCTGGTGAAGAAAGCTCGGAAACTGTATTTCTTGAGGAAGCTTAAGAAGACTATATTCCCTCGCCAAGTTCTTGTCAGCTTTTACAGAGGAGCAATAAAAAGCATCCTGACTGAGAACATCACTAACTGGCATGGGATGTGCATGGCCCAGGACCGGAGGGCTCTCCAGCGGGTGATAAAAACTGCCCAGAAGATCATTGGTATCCATCTCCTGAGCATCAGTGATACCGGTGAGGTGCCTACGCAGAGCCCAAAGGATACTAAAGGATAGTACCCACCCAGCCACAGCCTGTTCACCCTGCTGCCTTCTGGGAAGAGATATAGAAGTTCTGCTGCCACACCACCAGACTGCAGAGCAGCTTTGTCCCCCAAGCCATCAGACTCTTAAACTCTAGTTCATCCTCAGCACTGCTCCAGTGATTATAGTTTATTTCTGTTACCATCCATCCATCCATTGTCAACCGCTTATCCTGCGTACAGGGTCGCACCATTTTTCATAATTGAATCTTTATTAATGTTTACTGTCTGCTATGTAGCAGAAGGGAGTTGCAAAACTCAGTTTCACTCTACAACTTGTTGTACTGTGACAATAAAATCTACCTACCTACTTATTTAATTGTAAATCAAATATCTGTTGGTTTTTGACTAAAAACAAGATGTTTAAAGAACCCTGGACTCTAATAACTTGTGATAGACATATTCATTATAATCTTTAGTGGCCCTAATAAATATCTTTCTTGCATGTCATGTATTTGTGTTGTTGACAAAATTATTTTGTCTATTGTGGAAAGGAAATGTACAGGGTTCTTTAATTTACCTGATGCACTTTTCCTTTAACAGCTTTGAAAATGGTTTCATAGTCTCTCTCTTGTGTGTTGATCAGAGTGGGAATTCCCTAAAATAAAGCACAGCTGGATTAGTGAAGCAATGAAATACAGAAATAAGACTAAGCAACACAGAGTAGATGAAATAATGACAATAAGGTATTACAATTTTCTTGGTGAAAATGTCTTTACTGTGGTTTTAACCAACAAAATGAATACCGTTCTACGTTTGCTTAGCAATCTGAACAATAAAATGTGATAGCCCAGAAACAAACGAGTCAAACATAAGTGTCTGCTCTCCCTTGTCTTGATTGGCTGTAGCCTGACAAGATGCCACTGGTCTCAGAAGGTCTGTAATGGTCTGCATAGTACAGGGACTGGCAGAAGAGTCTGCACAATGACGGCAAAAATACACTAAACAAACCAGGCTGTGTGGACTCACTGTGCGGGTGATAAGAGGCTTTCCCCGCAAGAAGCGGTCGAGGATCTGCTGCTGGATCCTGGGCAGGTCATATTGTGATATCGTCTCGTGGCCACGTTCTAAGCTGTACTGACAGTTGGATAAAACCAAAGGAAGCAGATCTTTCTCGACCTCATAGCGGATCACATGCTGCTCCGTTAGCTCCGCGACACTCACCCTGAAACTGCTGCAGACATCACAATGCATACATTAACTTTTTGTTCCTGAAATAACATTTCTTGATCCAAACCAATAAAGCATAAGCTCTCTTTATTCTATGTTTTGTTTAAAAGTTGTCCCAGACGTCTTGTACATTAATGTTTTGTTTTTACCAAACCTGCCATAATATATCTATGGCTGTTCCTCAATAGCAATGACATTTGGCTTACTAGGAGAGAGCATGATTGCTGCCTTGAAATACATATTATATTTTCAGAAGTTCAAGTAGAATTGATCTTTCACTTAAATATTGGTGCTGCTACAAAAATAATTTTTTTTCGGATCATTACTGTATTTTAATGTTTAGCTGTTGGACAACAAACTTTTCTGTGGCTCCATGTTTTGTACCTGCTGTCCTCTCCGGTGTGGTTATCTACAGCATTCACCAGCTCATTGTGAAGCGCCACCAGGTAGCTGACCAGCCCTGTAGCACACAGGCCAGGACCCTGCCGCCGGGGCAGGAGGTACTGCAGGTCGCTGTTCAGATCCAAATCATCGCTGCAAAATTCATCTGGAATCTTCATTTCATCTGTGGGTGGGAGAGAACATAAAAATTATTCCTTATCTCCAAAACAACAATATATGCACCAAATTAACAAATTTTAGCTATTACGGCTCTTTTTCCAAAGACAGCACTTTGAACCCAAAAGTGATGCCTGTAGTGTGTAAGTAGATCACAACACTCAATGTTAACCAACTATTCTGTTTACTAGACCAGAAGAATTTAAACTGATGAGTAAGCTCTGATTATGGAGTTACAGTTATAGATGTACTCTGATTGCATTTCACATTTATCCAAAGCAACTTACAATTGCTATACATGTCAGAGGTTGCACACCTCTGGAGCAACTAAGGGTTAAGTGTCTTGCTCAGGGACACAATGTTGGTTGGGTCACAGTGGGGGATTGAACCCCGGTCTCTCACACCAAAGGCATGTGTCTTATCCATTGCGCCATCATCCCCACAATTACAATGTAAATGTAAACAAATTAACTCTATGCTTAAAAAAACATGTAAAACAATTGCAGAATTGCATTGCTCTGGTTACAAATAAATTATTATTAAGGTAAATTTATATTAAACTCAACTTTATTATTATAGCATTTCTAACACAACAGAGTTGATCCAATGTTCTAGACAGCACAGACAGAAAAAGATGTAAATGCAGTCATTGTGACTGCTTCCATCTGTAATCTTTTAAAGACACAAAGAGGAGGAAGTGCTTTACTTACGGCTGGTTACGGACACTCTGAGCAGATTCCATGTCTTCAGGAAGACGTCAATGTGTTTGTCATACCATCTCCTCATTTCTGAAACTAGAAGTTTTGAAAATATTTACCTAGTTTGTATGACAATGGATGGAACGTGAAAAATAAATATTTGAAACGTGAAAAATAAATATTTGATTGCATTTATATGTTTTCATGATATCGGTTGTTTCTGTCTCATAATCCATGCATCTGTCTCTTTGGAAGATCAAGTACAGATTTTGGCCAGACACTACCCATTAGTAAAGAGTTTGTCCATTAGATTTTAGTCAATTAAATGTTAACATTGCTTGAGATATCACAGCTGTACCCTTTTGCTTCTCGATGAACTCTCTGATGGAGCCTACTATCTGGTCAGATGCGTTTTGGAACTTTCTCACCAAGCGTTTCTGCAGTATTAGGATTTTTGGAAGCAGCTTAATCTGCCGAAATTCTCTCTCCTGAAAAAGGAAAACACAAATTATACATCTGATAACCATGCCTCATAACCATATGCTGCATATATAAAGCTATAAATTAGCTCTCTGGTCATTTATAGTTAGTTTGCTGATCAAAACTAATGATCATGAAAATGTAAATTTAAATTTTACAGGCTTTTATTCTGATTTGTTTTTTAAGGATTACTGGGACAATAAGCAAAAATTACAATAAAATCAATATATAATCAATGAATGTATTGATCATTTCTTTGTTTTGTAATTTGTTTTGGAAATTAAAGTATTATGAGCACTAGGTGTTTTTTTATTTATCCTTACGCAGTAAGGTACTCAAGCTGTCTGTGGGGCAGGGGTGAGAAAAATAAAAAGAGCATTGTGTTTTCTCCACTGGAAGACCATCCTAGAGGGCACTTTCTCATGTGTTATCTACCATAGGGGCATCCATCAAACATGGGAGCACCATTGAGGCAGTGGAGCTTCGCCCATGAGGCATGAGTCCACCAGTGATTAGAAAGGTATATCCCTTGTACTCATCAAATGTCATGGCAAATTGACTTTTGGATTATAAGATTTATTGTAGGCATGGTTGATAATTGGTCTACAGGTTGCATTAAAAAAAACACCAATTAGATTTTGATGTTGTGTAGAAGTGGAAACTTGCTGGTGGCCTTCCATCAAAGCTCAGGAGGTAGAAAACATAATTACAAATGATCTTTTGGAAACAACAAATTTCATATGAATCAGGCTGGTAGGAGCCAAGACAACTTTCTCTGAACCAAACTGTTGGATGATTGACATTCACCTTCTGCAGGAACCTCCAGAGCAGAGGCAGCTCCTCCTTTTGGTCATACTGCTCGACAATGTGTGTGAGGCTGAGCAATGAAAGTCGCTCCCTGCAGTTCCACACCGCTGAGGTGTGAACCTGAGAAACCTGCGGCAGCAACGCCAGGAAGGAACAATCATCACCGTAAGTCATCCTCATGATGAAGTTGGAAGATATACGGGAGTCTGTCCTGATGCTTCCCTTGGCTTCTTGCAGGAGTTGATCAAGGTCCTAGACAGAAATTATTTAAGAGTTTACAGCAGCAATGAAAATATCAGCACACAATACATGAGCAATAAGCTGATAATATTAAGAGTAACAGTTTATTCAAATTAAACATTAGTTACAATAAGTATCAAACCACCCATTTTCAAATATCATAAAAGCTTCATCATCACTCATAAGGGGAAAAAACACAATGTAAAAATGTAAAAAAAAAAAAAAAAGAAAGAAGAAAAAGGTGAAAGGCATTACCCTCAACAGAGGTGTCAGAATATCTGCAGCCACAGTGGTCTCCCAGGTGTTTCTGGATGCTTTGGTTTTTAGGTAAGGATCAATACCAGCTAGTCAAAGTCAAACAGAAGATGTTTTGTAAAATACATCATGTAATTTTACTTCCTCTACCCTTTAAAAAGTTGTAAAAATAAATAAAAAATTCCAATACAAATACAGCTTTCTATGTATGTCCTACAGATTTAGAAAATTCAATACCCCATTAGTATTAATTTGTATGGGTTTTGTGTCCATCATTTTGTTTAAGGGTGCTTTCACACCTGCCTCATTTAGTTCGATTGAATCGCACTAGAGTTCGTTTTCCCCCTTGGTATGGTTCGTTTGGGCAGGTGTGAAAGCAGCAATTGCACTCGGGTGCGCAGCAAAAGCGGACCAAACAAGCGTACCAAGACCTCCTTGAAGAGGTGGTCTCAGTACGCTTTCAAACGAACTCTGGTGCGGTTCGCTTGTGGTGTGAAAGCAAACGAACCAACCACAGGATTTTATGATAACAGAGGTGTGATCTAAGCATAATTTCCAAAGCTAAGCCACTAATAAATCCATCTGCTGACCGCGAAATGTCTTCAGCGATCTTATAATTTATCTGTATAAGCCACTATATTACGAAAATCATTTGGTAACGTATACTTGCCAGCACGGGTATTTTCCCTGATTAATGGGTCGAAATCTGTTAAAAAAAAAGTACTTCTCCGTTTACCCTGTCAGTTTATCAAGTCCATAAAACATTTGTGACAGCGATACCACAGTATACTATAGGTGAATAAGCCCCAAATTATTGTAATTATTGTTATTAATGTCCTATTTATATGTTATTATTCATAATAGGCTATGCGGTCGATCTGCGGTCTAACATAACTAATCATGCTTTTAATAAATGATTACTTTGTGAGCTCTTTGCGATACAGATCAGAAGCAGTAAAGTGCTACATAAACTTCTGTCATTCACCAGAGTTTGATTTCCCAACGTGGGTCCTGATGATGCAGGATGACAATCGCCAAAGCTGTCCAATCAACAAGTTACCTGTAGGTCTGTGTAACGTCATGGTTACTTTTCTGGTTTGTTTGTAAAACTGCAGTGTCAACATGAACTGGACTAGAACTAAAATGCAACAGTGTATCATTTTTTTCACTTGGTCCGGACCAAATGAACCAAACTACAGGTGTGAAAGCACCCTAAGAGACAGTATCAATATTTCTGATCTGGTTATTTACATGCATTTTGTTCAGCTTTGTTGTAATTTTTTAGCTGTCTATTTCTATCTTCCTATAAATTGTTCTTTTTTTGTTGTGCACTGAAAGCAACTTAAAAACCTAAGTCAAATTTCTTGCATACCCAATAAAGCTGATTCTGGTTCTATTGTGAAACTTCAACAAACAATTATTTTCAAGCAACTGACTGTGGGCGCTTACGGTAACTGGCCTGCACTAGCTCTTGCAGGGATCTGAGCACCAGGTGGACAGTTGTAACAGTGTCGTCCGCTCCTCTTCCTAGTGCCTGTGACAGCTGATCCAAATCCTTTAATATATGCTGAGTGAGAAAGAAACAAACATCCTCCACAGTTGGCTGAATGATGTGCTGGAAATGCTAAAGAAACAGATGGGGGGGGGGGGGGGGAC
>NC_060154.1:10557096-10590517 GCF_021292245.1 Micropterus dolomieu
GGGGGGGGGGGGGGGGGGGGGGGACACAATGTCACACTCAGATTCAAAAGAACAGGCGAAATTATTAATCATTTATATCTATTTTGCAGACAAATCTCAGCTACACACTTTGTAAAATCTGTGCTACTATAACTGCTGATGTAGATACTTGACAACTCCCTTTGAGTCTATATCTGCTCACCTGGGACTTCTCTGAGGCTCCCAGCAACATGGCCAAGTGTGTAACCAGCCTGACCAGAGTGAAGGGAGTCAGAGACATGTTTTTGGTGTCCAAGGCATCTGGGTTGTTTCTGCGCTCAGGGTCTCCCAGGATATGACCAGGCCTTGTGCCATCCCTAAAACAACATATTACAGCATCAGTCAGTTAACAAACAATACCCCATAATGACAACGTAAAAGAAGTTTGTTTTGGGAGAACCTGCCCAAAAATAGGTGTGCCAAGCTTGTAGCATCATACTCAGGTGCTTCAACAAAGTACTGAGCAAAGGCTGTGAATACTTATGTGCTTGTTTCGTTTTTTTATTTTTAACAAATTTGCAAATATTTAAACAAACTTCTTTTACGTCATTATGGGGTATTGTTTGCAGAATTTTGGGGAAAATAATGCATTTCATCCATTTTGGAATAAGGCTGTAACATAACAAAATGTGGAAAAAGTGAAGCGCTGTGAATACTTATGTACAGATGCACTATAGTTTTCTAAATATTGTTATGTGGAGTATTTTTGTCATGCTGCTGGAAATGTTGATATAATTTTATAACTTCAGTAATTCCCATAATCACCATAACATGGACAACTGGCAATGTACTAGATATTTTTATTTAAACACCACCAAACTTGATTTGCTGTGGGGTGGTCATTAATCAACTAAAACTGTGTCTTTGCAGTGCTGCTTTTTTTCTACCAACAAAATAACTTCATACTTATGACCTCCCTATATTATGTCCCCAGGAAGCACACTAATTTAAGGAGTAAAAATACTCTTAAAGGTTTCAGTTTTACTGTGACATTAAAGAGACAGTTCAGTGTCTGACTGTAGCTTGATGTTAATGACACTCACTCCTGCAGCTGAATTGGTCTGAATCCAGGCAAGGCTATATGACGGTCCCCTCCAACTTCCTGTCCACACTCCAGACATCGGCCTTTCTGCATTGGCAGGCCGCACTACAGTGGAACATAGCAGATTTTATAATTTTACTGAGAAAGCATATTTCTTATTTGTATGCTTCATGTCTGTAGCCACTATGCAAATGGACTGGAACTGCGTTAAAATAGCTTACCTCATCAACAAAGCATGGATGATTATTTGGACACACTGTTAAAAACAATCAAGCATTAAAAATGGGCTTAAATCACGTGGATTTTTTGAGATGGAAGATAAACTAAACTAAGAATGATGTGACTCCCTTAGCATTCAATATGATGACGATGATGATGATGCAAACCCAGAGAATACATATTATCCAAAGACTTTCAGATGTGAACTACTTCAGACTACTGTAAAGATTGAATGAAGAAGTTTATACAGATTATTGGAGAAAACCAAGATGCAAAATATCCAATAAATGAAGCTGCAAGAAACCACAATTGAAAATTCTGGTTTGTAAATGAATAATACTTACCATACCAAGTGAGCTGCCCATAGTCTTGGTGTATAACTGCCTGGGCAACAGCTAACATGTCATCAGGCATTGTGGGTATAAATGCCTCCTGTAAAAGTTAGCATGAGAGTAACATGTGGGGTTGTGGTGAGTTACTGGTCAATATAATAGAGATAAAGAGTTTATGGTCCTGAGTTGTTTTGGAATAAAACTCCCCATCCACTAAGTTTGAAACTTTAAGGCACCTTAAAGTTGTAAAACTGACAGCATTCTGTCATTTCACACAGAGAGCAGCTGAAATGTTCTAGAAAGGCACGATATGATAAATGTTTACCTGCATATTTTCAGGATACAGACCAAGTTGCTTTAGTGGCATCACCAGGAGGTCAGTCCCAGTGAGCAGCACAGCTGCCAGGTGGATGGTCAGCTTGATGATAGTTTTGTCTACAATAGTTTGACCAGGGTACATGGTCAGGGCTCCCAACCTGTTGTGAACCAAGGCTGAGGCAAAATCCCTTACTTCTCTTTGATGCAAATACCTTGAGCCCTGGATGAGCTCTCCAAATGCTTGGCATCGCTACATGGAAGATATAAGATGTTATACGATGTAAATAAAAAATATTATAGCAAATGTGATATTTTCTGATTTTGGATCGTGTTATAGAAAACCTATTTCTCTCACTGCATCCAATTTTAAAATGTCAAATTCTACTAATGTGCAAAGAGGAGTTTAGGTTAATCATCCTAGATCTCACTTCCCTCCACAAAGGCACCCACACTGACAAGTGGAAGACGTTAGTGTAGCCTTAACAGACAATCCCTCTCTTATCAAAAGTAATTGTGCTTGGTGGGAAGTGCATGCTAACGTCATGCACTTCCCACTGAGATCCATCAATGTTGAAACATTTTCAATACTACATTGCACATATTAACAGTAAGTCAAAAAAACATAAACATGTTTTTGGGGGGGGAGGGGGGTTAACATGAAGCAAACAAAATTGTTTAGCATGCTTTAAGTAGCTATATAAATTATATTTAGACAATCTTCATACCTCAGGGGTCGGATGAAGACCTGTATTTGCAGATCTGTACAGAGTTGTAACCTCACGGAAAAGCGCCAGAAGGATGAACAATGTCCGCTTCCTCGGTGGCGCGGTGCATTTCTAAATCAATAGAAAACAAGCAAAATTTGAGTAGTGATCAGCTACTATTTAGTTTGTATGAGCACCTGGTCCCTGAATCATAGCAATAAAACAGATCTTAGGTTGTGTATATACAGTTTTAGATTTTAAGATCTATATTTCCTACATTACAGGCAGCCATTCGTTTCCATTTTTTACTGTGCAGAATAAAAATTTGATTTGTGCAATCCCTTGCAAGGAACACAAGTCACTCAACAAGACTCCGCTAGTTAATTTTAATACAGTGCAGAAATGATTGGAAACCACAAGTAAATGTCCTAATAAACTGCAGCAAAATGATTACCTGTGATGTACAGTAGATGTGATTTGTAGTAACAAGAGTAAACGAATTAAAATCACTGGCATGCCATGTATTATATGTATTGTATGACTGAAAACAGCTTTTACATTAACTATCCATGTAGACGGGTTGAAAAAGAAAAAATACTGTGACCCATGTGTCAAAATACTAACATTTACAGGAATGGGTCAAATATATGAAAGAGAGTCCATGGAACATTTGTAGCAGCAAGAGTTTGATAAATTTAAATACCTCGCAGACTTCTTCTATCTGCTCAACATCACCATCCACTATTGCCTTGGCAACTGCATCCCTCACTGCCTTGTATTCTTCTCCATACACAAGAAACTGGTCCATCTGACCTCCAACTTCATTCTGTTCACGCCATGAATAGAATTAAAGGAGCAAAAATGGGTTATAATATGTCAAAATATTTGCTATTAAATGAATTTGAGATGTCCTGGTGGATCCGTGATTCAGGAATAATCTAATAACTGTGATGAATTTGACTCCATGGTTTGTTTTAATGTTTAAATAAATGATGACCTGCCCTATCAAATGTGTGGCTGAAGGTTGGCCCCACTGGCTGCATCATGTAATAATGGTGACATGCTTACTTGTCTTATAACTCACTCATTTTTGGTAGTAGATTTCCTAATGAGTACCTGCTGATGGATCTCTATAGGGAAAAGCCAGCTGAAGTTTGGTTGTTTCACAAGCGTCTGGATAAACTCGACACCCTGCCCTTCACTGAGCTTGCGGATCAGGTAAACACGGTACCAATCATTCCCACTGTCCTTACAGAGCGTAATCACCATGTTTAGGAAATCCTCTGCTCCATCTGGGATATCGTCACCTGCAACATAAATGTAGTCCAAGACACTCTTTTATTTTTTTTATTTTGCAAACTAAAGCAAACTGTCAGCAGTATTAGTTAGTTTCTCTAACCAGACAGATTGTCACTGATAAGCTGGGCTGCCATGGTGAGGGACAGACGCAATCGTGCGATGTGCTGCAGATGTTGAATAGACACCGTTGCTGGAACAGAAGTGACTTCAGCCAAGAATTTTGTTTCACCATTAAAAAATGACTTCAACTCTACAGCGTTGTTGCCTTCCTGAGGCATTTTCTCCCACATGGAGTCCTGCAAAGAAAATATGTTAAAGGAGCATCAGTTCACTTCAACTGACCTGTATCAGCAATGAGAAGAAACTGAAACAACAGTTTGTGGTATAGTTGCCATCCACAATCCTCCAGAACCCCTCCTGTCCCATTCACATACTGTAGGAAATTGGTAGGCAAACAGTGGCCCGTGAGGCAAATCCAGCAATTTAGCAAAAATATTTGCCTCCTGACAAAGCTTAAGTATTCACTTTTAAAACCTTACATTACAAAGACCAAGTTGTCGGATGTAATAAAAGTGTAATGTCCTGCCAGAAAAATAATTTCACACTTGTTATAGACTCTCATAGCAACACAGTTTTTATGCTGCTTCATAAATAGTACATTGTTTTAAAAGGTTCCCCTGAGTTATATTCTTTGTGAAGATTTTCAAATGTTTTGAAAGCTTCAGTGAAATCTTCTTTACATCTTTAGTCGATTTCTACACTATTAAACAGAATAAACCAGTGTCGTTATATCACTGATTAAAATATGTTTTACCTCCAAGCAGTTGATGTACAAAGCATAAAGTTCTGCTTTGTCCTCCTCCTCCACAAATCTGCTGTCTTCAACAGATGTCAAATGCTGCTGCAAATATTCCTCGACTTCCTCAAAACTGAAACACAGTTAGGTTCAACATACACTTGTTACAATGCAGAAGAGCTTTGTAAAGTGAAGAACAGTAGCTTAAATCTATTCAGACATTTTTCCACAGGCAAATATTTCAATGTGATTACAACAGCAATGCTGTTAAACTCCTCTACACTGTTACTGACAGAGCAGCCCTTTACATCTGTCAGACAGTTCTACTGTAATTATCAATGATCATTTAAATTCAGATGTTGAATTTTAACATTGCAGTGTCACATTTAATTTACCTACCTGAACTTCAGCAGCAGCTTGAGGATCACAGATCGCACGACTGGGTTTTTATCTGGGGACTCGTCAAAAGGTGACAGATCTTTTGTATGAATCTGTTTTTGTTCTGGTTTGAAAGATGAATTAGAGTAATATTAGTAACAACTAACAATGAGATTAATAATAATTGTAAAAACAACGTTTATGTAAAAAACAACTTTCATACATACATCTTTTTATCAAAAGGTCCATAATAATAAGAATTTATACACTAAGTGGTCAAAGCTGTCACATACAGTGTCAGATAAATCCAGGTTCATTAGAAAAGAATGTAAGGAAAACAAAGAAGAAACAATGTTTTGTTTGATGTTTCTTTAAGAAAGGAGCTCTACATTAAATGGTACCTGTCTCAACAATCAGGTAGGACAACAGGTGTGTGATGACGTCTCTGGTTGGTGGCGTGTTGTCTTTGAAGCACACAGTGGAGAGCAGATCAATGAAGAAACCATTGCAACGCCGCCTGAATGCTACATTTTTCTTGATAGACACCCTGTAGTTCCACAAAAATCCAAGGCAACATTAATTCAAAAAAAGCACAACCGTTTTATCAGTGTTTATTAAAACAATTCCAAATGTGGCTAACCTTAAACTAATTCCCCCAAAACCACACTATGTCAAGGGATTTTCCTTTTTAGTTTGTATGCCTCTGTATGTCTTTCGAGTGATATTGTGTTTCAACAGCCACAAATTACTGACACACCTACTACATGGTAAGCAAGTGTTTTGTATACAACTGCGCACACACACACACAGTGCGCAAGCCACTCACTTGAAACACGCATAGATTAGGTTGCTACACCTCTATCAAAAGGAAGTATCTGATGGAGTATTAAAATGTCCTTTCAGCAAGTGAGGACAGGTATATACAACAGAAAATATGTTACACTGTGCACACATACACGTCTTATACGGCAGATGGCTCATTAAGCAGAACTGCTAAGCACTGTACAGCAAAAAAGGCTCCTGTGCACTTAATAATATTGGTGCAGTGAGTAAAGGCCAAGAATGAAGTTCATGATAGTAAACAACTGACCAGTTTACAGTACATAACCATGAACAATAAAAGTGCCAAGCTCTGCAGCTGATCTGTAACTGATCCTGGAAAGAGTGAATTTCACCATTGGATTTGATTTACAGGTGTTAAATGGTATTGAAAATAATATATAGAATAAAATTATGATATAATAATATACATTATATATATTGTATATATAATGAAATGTTAATATCTCACTTGATATTTTCAGAGACATGTGGCTGAAAGTCATTTGGTATCTCTTGTCTGCAACTGGGACAGGAATTCTGCCCTGCATCAAGGCTTCCTCTGATGCATGTGGAGCAGTAGATGTGTTGGCAAGGCAGCCCTACAGGGTCCTGAGGCTCCCTCATGCACACCACACACTGAAGTCCAAACCTTTACGAAAATGAAACCAACATCAATCAGATTCATGAAGTGTAGCTAAAGAACATTCTTCATTATTTCATTCAAAAAAACTGAAGTGAAATTAACAAGCCCTTACCTGAACATCTGATCACTTGCCCCCTGCCTACAAGACTTCAGTACTTGAATCACAGCTTGAAAAGCTTTCATTGATTTGACATCAGAGTTTCTCTCCAGAACCTTAGTCAATAACATTTGGACAGAAAAATAACAATAATCATACAGATTTTTCAGTAGGCTGAACTTTCCGTAAAATATAACACAGTAATGTGGAATAAATGTGCCAGCAGCATTTAGACCATCATAATATACCAACATTCTCCTCAAGGCAGTAGGGTTACAAAAAAACCTCCATCACACTGGATGTAGACATAATGACATTTGTCTGTTTTATTGTAATAATAATAATATAATAATAATAATCCTTATTTGTAGAGCACTTTTCAAAAACAAGTTACAAAGTGCTTTAACAATTGTTAAATATTGTATAATATATTGGTCATTACAAATCTACTCACCCTGCTTAAGGTTTGAATGTGATTCAGGACCAGTGTTCTTAGCTGATTCTCCTCAATAGGGAAACCCAGAAGCATGTGTTCCACAAACAATGAGAGGATGTAGATACGCTTCCAGCCATAACTATAAAATATTAGAGACCATACTGACATTTAGTTTGTTGTGGAAATATATGCAAACAGTATTTTTACATCAGTGCAGGGTTTCTCGAGGAAATTGGTCAGCAGAGATGGTAAGAGCTACAAAATGGTTTAAACAATCACCTCACGCATTAAATATGTGGCCTTTGCAATGTGAAATAGCACCACTCCTAAAAGCCTAATATATAAAAACAAATTCTGACTTTATTTCAGGTGTGGTGGGCTGCCTCCACTCTTAATGCTGCTGAGAGATTCACTGAGAGATGTCTGATAGCCAAGTTGTAACACAACAAGCCCACAAAATGACTGAAACACAGTAGTAATAAATTCTTTGTGCACAGCAATAATTTTGACATTTTATTAAATTTTATTACTATGAGAAATCCATCCAGTTTCTAGATAAATCATGGTGTTAATGACGGTGGCAGGAGCTGATTCTCAAATGGCTAGTACCACAAGACCACACTTTTGTGACTTTCCCAAGTCACCTAAACTGCTTGTGGCAAGTCAATAGGAGAGAACAAGAATATCCGGATAAACCCACACAGATGCATCCTTTTTATTACTACTATTCCTGTGTATCAGCATTCTACCTGATATCATGGAGTCTTTCTTTACATCGCTCTCCATATTGATTGGTCTTATGTTGACAGCAAATCAACTCCAAAGAGGCTTGCAGTCTCTTAACCCGCTTTAGCCACTTCTGACAGAGAGCATCAGTATCTAAATTAGGAGACTCCAGACCTTCAACACATGCCATGGCTGCATGGATATCCAAAACCTAAAGGACAGAAAAACACTTGGAAGTGATTCAGTATCCTTGAATAAAAGCTATTGACAGATGGTGGTTAGTCAATATTGGGTTTACGTCTATAAAAAGCATTTCCTCTATGGTCTGGGGCTTTTGCTTAATACAGTTTTGAGGGTACTTTTACGACATTTATTAATAATATTAATAAATATTATTCATATTATAAATAATAATTTACCATCTCTGGACAATGTCTAATGTGCTGGTTTCTTCGCAAAGGAGAAACAACATCAGGCTGAAGAGATGTCATCCGTGAGAGGTTCTGAAGACGACTTTGATAGAAATGATAGGCAATGTGGACATGAGGAAGAGAAAGCTCATATTCATCTGTTCTTCGTCTCCGTACTTCATCAACACAACTGGCCAGTGCATCACACAAGAGCTGAGGAGTAAATACAAAAGTAGTATAATATTACATTATTACTATTATTATTATTATTATAACTACAGCAACATTAAAGATAACCAGATTAAAGTATGTTTGACTGAAACATTTAAAAAGTGAACACATTTCTCCAAAATTAAAAAAAGAAAAAGTAGATACATGGTTAATGTTTGTTTTTGCACCTGTTTTTTTGGCACAGATGTGATGCATTCTGCTACAGCCAAATGTGCTCTATTTATCAAACATTTTAAGTTATAGCCATGGCAACCATGGCAGTTAGGGTTAGCAGACTGTATCTTCTGAGAAGACCCAACAACAACAAAACACACCAAAAACAATACAGCAAATAAAATCCACCAGCTCAAGCGGGAGCTGAAGAGCTTGAAGCAGCTTTTCAAGGTGCCGAACAAGGACGAACAAGAAGTTCTTCCAGAGATGCACAGCATCCTCCGCAAGAAGCTCATGACCTTGAGGAAGGAGAGGGCAAGTAAGCAGGCTGCCTTTTTAGCTAACCTATTTGGGTTTACAAAATAGCTTCTAGGCAAGAAGCACAGAGGCCAGCTTAACTGCTCTAAAGCTCACATCACCCATCACCTTGGAGACACCTTTAGCAATGCACTGAACGGCCTTGCTCAACCCATCAGCCCCAACTCTGGCCTTCGATGAGAAGGAGCCTAGCTAGGAGATCCAGAAGGTGGTCAAGAAGGCAAGATCAAGCTCAGCCCCAGCACCAACTGGTGTAACCTACAAAGTATATAAGAACTGCCAGAGGCTTCTCCACATGCTCTGAAAAATCATATAACTGATCTGGAGGAAGGGCAAGGTTGCTTATCAGTGGAGATCTGCAGAAATGGTGTGGATTCCAAAAGAGGAAGAGTCAAAGAACATAGACCAGTTCCGAACAATTATGCTGCTAAGTGTTGAAGAAAACAGCTTCTTCAGCATTGTTGCCAAAGGTAAGTCCATAGAAAAGTTATGCTTCACACTCAGCAGATACTGTTCATTACTGATAAACCAGTGAAGAGCCTGGGAATTATTATTCCAGCATTCTTTGCACTCATCACACTGTGTACATGTATGCTTGTATGTGTATGTGCACCTGTATATCACATCCAACTCCGACATGTACATAATAATAACAATAATGGTAATAATAATTTTCACCTGCATCCTTTGCACTCTGCTCATTGTACTATTGCACTATTGTCTCAACCTGTCTGTTTTGTTCATAGTGTGTATATATATGTGTTCTCTATACTGTAGCCTGTGTTTGATTATTATTGTATAAATAAGCACATCGTGAGCATTGTACAATCCAGAGTCAAATTCCTCGTATATGTACGCATACCTGGAAATAAAGCGGTTTGCAGGCCAGTCCTTCTGCAGGGTCTACAACTTGCTAGGCATCATAGGGGCAATAAGGCAAAAGGCCAACAAGTCTGTCATAGAGGCCAAACACCACAACTCTGGTAACATCACTGATGACGCGTCCAGGTGAATCACAAGATTGTTGACCTATTCTACTAAGTATATATTTCAACATGCACCTACTGTATAGGTACAAATGACACAAAAATACAAATTCCTGTACAGTATAATATAATATGAACATTCCTTCTTTGTAGAGCAGTATACAGTAATGTTCTGTTTTTACAGACTCTTCAAAGAGGTGTAAAAATCCACGCACAGTTTTTAAGGCAGTGTGATGTTAAATCAAACTGTTGTATTTAACTGCACTGGATTTGATTGTTGTAACACCAAAGAAAATCATATACATTGCAATGTTTTGAGAGTGGTGGTATGGGTACATTGAGCACATTGTTTACCCTCACCTGCAATTCTTCAGCTGATGCCACTTTCATGGTCATGGCAACAAAATCCTGCAGGTACCTTTCAAAAAATTCTTTCTTCTTTATTTTATTCACATTTTTGGCCAAGTAACTGCCAAGGGGGGTGTTCAAGAACAACTCTTGGAAATGACCAGGTGAATGATCTGCAAAGAAAAGTTGAGGATGCCACTAATGTGTTAGAGCTCAATATAAAAAAAGAGAGATCTTTCAGTTACAAAGATAGCACTTTAAGTTCTAGGACAGAAGGCATTTGGATATGTTACATATACAGTACAATAATTACTTTCATGTCTGGATGTTTGTATCATCAGCCCATCCAGGAAATCTTTGATCCACCAGCTGAAGGGCATGAGACAACGCATAGTGGCACCACCTATGATATGGCTTTGAACCATTAAGACATTCGAGCTGTAGGAGAGAAAAGATGCAGATATTGTGAATGTGATTTTACAAGGCCGAGGAATCATTATTTTTTAGCCCAAACAGCTTGTGCTGTAATTCATTTAGATATACTTGCATTTTTTTCTAGAGAATAAACAAAGAACCGGCTGCTGGCAAAAATGGGCTTGTTACAACGGTTCATTTTTAAAACAGAATACAGCCCCACAGTTGTTTGCCATAGCCAATTAGTCAAGTTGCAGTTTACATCCAAGTCTGTCCAGACTCATATATGTAGAAAATACTTGAATGAAAATGAATAAAAGGTATGAAGTTTTTTTGGCAAATCACTATATTGATGATGCATAATGATTGTTGATTCCAGTGAATATATACTGTGTTGAAGTGATTAATGAAGGATCATCATATATGTATTGGCTAAACAGGTACACACGTCCTTGATTACTATACAAAGATGAATTCTTAAAGTGTAGCTACACAAAATATGGTGCTTTTGTTTCCTCCTGGCATTTTTAGATGCAAAGCCTCTCTATAAGCTGTAGCTGAAACTATCTCCCTCACTGACTCACATACAGGATGAATGACGCAGAAAGTGAAGGGCAGAATGAATGAGATGGAATATAGCCTATACTCTGCTTGTTATTGTTTACTCATTGTGTTGTCCCAGTCAAAATGTGTGAAATCTGGAATCGCCCAATCCATTATAAAATTATGGTTAAAACCTATTTTGAGGTCACAGTGACCTTTGAGTAAAAAGGGTCACTTATTTAACGTTTAACCAACTGTAAAATCTGTTCACAATCTCCCCATCTCTTTCTTAGTTATGGGGCACAAAGCGCAGTTGTCATTTTCATGCCTAGTCCCGACGTTGCTTATAGAGCAAATGCATTTGCATCCATCTGGTCTGGTAAATTGTTGGCACATTGCTATTTTGAGGCAGCAGAACGTAGTTGCGGCACTGACCCCCCCCTTTTGGTTATTTTAGGGGTGCATTGTTTCAATAGTAAGATGCTCTAAAGAGAGACACTGAACGCTTTTGTGCATTTACGCACAAGGCACAGCAGCGTAACTTCATTGATTGATTGATTAAAATCTCCTAACACGTCGACAGGATCGGTCAGGATCTATGTTAATTCATGTTTCACTAACTAAGACCACGCAAATTAAGGTATAACATGTAGTTTATTTGGTTAGAGAGAAGGTACGGGGATGAAAGCATGGAGGAGTCAAGAGGGAAGGGATGAAGGGGTCGAGGGGGTAGGGATGAAGGGGGTTGATCTGGGTTGTGGTGGCTGGAGCGGTTAGGAACACGGGATTCGAGACTAAGGGTGGGGTCTCCACGTCTCCATAAGAGTCTTGATTATGATCCCCCTGTGGTTCCTGTGGTGGTTTTTGATGGTAGGAGGAAACCGGAGCGCCTGGGGGAAAACCTGCAAACTCCACACAGAAAGGCCTGGGCAGAACGAGGTCTGGACTCAGGACCTTACTGCTGTGAGGCCACAGTGCTGTCCATTGGGCCACCTTGCTGCCCATTGAAAGAGGAGAGAAAGAGGGTTTGGGGGGAGGTATGTGAGAACTGAGAAACGGCAGAGGAAGGGGTTAGACAGGCTTATACATATGTGGTGGTGATTGGATTGGAGCGTAAGATCGAGATGCTTAACTGACGGAATTGTGAAACGAGAAAGGGTTGCGAGGCTGAAAGTGAAGGGGGAAGCCAGGGTGAAATGGTGGTGGTGGGACTGACTACCGTTGTGGCGGAAGGACGGTGAGTGGGTCCATGACATGGAACGCCATGGCTTGTCGTTGCCATGGCAGAATGAACAGCAGCGCTGGTAGTTGTTGCCGTGAGAGAGTGAGAAAAAGCTGCCCGAGCAGGGGGGAGTCGAAGGAGTTATGTTAGCTGAAGGACGGGAAAAAGAAAGGAAGCCGGGATGGAGGGATGTATGTGCAGAGGTAGGGTGTGCGGCCTGCTTAGACATGGGGGGTGGGGTGTTACGTCCTGGCCCTGGTGAGGGCTGAAGCTGTTTGCGTTACAGCAGTGGGCATCATCGTGACATCATCGGCGTGCCGGGTGCCGGGGGTTGGGTCGAGAATGCGGAAGTGAGCGGCTGTTGGAGTTGGCCATGCAAAGCTGGAAAAGCACAACATTGCAGGTGCAATGTAACTGCGACTTTCTTGACTTGCAAAATTATATTTTAAGTTGACCAACATCATATGTGTAATTCAGGGCTCAATTCTAACGGGATAAAAAGATAAATTGTCTCTCGCCATCGACTACCGTACATATCCTACCCGCAATAAGGTCCCATGGGCCAGAAGCAGAAGCGAGTGACTTAGGCTCTTTATGATGATGCAGTGAATAGTGACGATTCTTTCTGACCAATCAGTATCCTGCTGTGTTTTCACATCACAGTAGTATCGCCTCAGTTTGCTTGGAACCTCGACGGAGGTGATACGAAAAAAGTACTTGGTAGCAGATACAGGTCCTACTTTTTCACAATAGAAAACCAAAAAAGGCAAATAGAGTCGAGGCGAGGCGAGTCGAGCTGGTACCATGCAGTCGAAAAGTGGCTTTATATACGTATGTGCTGGTGATGGGCTTGGAGAGGCAAAAGTGGATGAAATGAGTGAAGCACAGGTGTGGTTGGATTAGTGAGAGAGGCGTGGTCTTGTACCTGAACCTCAGTTACAATAACTACATTAATTTTCTGCCATTAAACTAGCAAAATTAGAGTTGGTCACACCCCAAACGCAAATGCCCATAATGCCTATAATAATTACTACATCAATTCTTGAGATTTGGCGGGAAAAGTATTTGTCAAGGTAATTTTGAGGTCAAGGTGACCTTGACCTTTGAGTCAAAAGTGTCACCAACTCAGTGTCCAACCAACTGTGAAATAGAGGCATAAAAATGAACTTAAACAACAACATCAGTGGTATTCTGTCAAGATTGTCTTTAGTGTTCAGACCAAATATGTAAATGAATATGAAATTCAAGTATCTGTGCTGAACAGAGGCCATGATCATACAAGCAAGAGATACTCACTTGCTTTCCACCCGAACAGAAGGTACATGGAGCATCTCTTTGCTCCCAAATATCTCAAACCATAGGTTCCTGATGTCATCGCACTCATTCAGCAGAAGGTCCAAATTGCAATCTCGGTCAATGACTGAAACCAAGTTTGCTAGAAGTGGTGTAACAACTGCTTGTATTTTCCTCCAGAGTGTGTGTCTATGAGAAATATTCACATGACCTTAAAATCTTTAAAAGTGATTAACAGCTAAAATGTTATTTAGTTTAGGTTTGCAGTATTTTACAGCACAGGAAAATAGATTTAAATAAGTAATAAAAAGAAATAAAGATTGTATGCAAATATAAAAAAAGGAATGAAGAAAAAGGTTAGGTAGACTAAGGTAAGGCATATTAAGTAGAAACCTACAGGAATGTTCCACCCTCTTGTAGGGCACTGACATTAGATGCCACATTTAGAACCCAGCTTTTTGGAGTGGGGATGTTTGCCTCGTAGTCCACTAACAGCAAGTGGAGACGCTTCCTCACAATGCTTGCAAACAAACCTTACAGAAAACAGAAATAATTTACAAAAGAGTTTTTTCAGTAAGATTAATTTTCACCGCACACAGAGTAAATGTGTATAATGATGGCCTGAATCAAAAGATTACCCACGATTGACAGATTTTCTAACCTTGTGTTTGACTTCCATCCAGAAGTGTGAGCAGGTTCTCAACTCTGTTTGTGCTGAGTTCTCCACTGTCTGCTGCATCTCTGAGCATGCTCACTGCACTCTGCACACAGCTCCTGACCAGATCTGTTATATCAAACAAATCTCCTAAAACCTGCAAAACATAAAAGAGGTGGTATTATGCTCATTTTCAGGTTCAAAATATTATTTAGGGGTTCTACCAGAACAGGTTTACATGGTTTAATGTTCAAAAAACACAATATTTTTTGTCATACTGCACATTGCTGCAGCTCCTCTTTTCACCCTGTGTTGAAGGCTTCATTTTAGCTACGGAGTGATACATCTTGTCTCTAAATGATCTTTGTTGGGAGTTGCACATGCGCAGTTCCTAATTAAGGACTACTAGCCAATAAGAAGCAGAGAAGGACAGGTCAGCGAAAGGCCGGTAATAGCCAATCAGAAACAGAGAAAGGCGGGTCAGCGAAAAGACGGTAAACAGCTTCAATGGAGGAAGAGTTTCAGAGTGGTGAGTTATTAATCTGTAAAAAAAGTAACTTTCATCCATAAAGTTTTAACTGAGCTCTGTCTCTACATCACAGTAACAACTTCATGTCCATTGACTGCTTGGAGGGTAGCTAGTGTTTGGAAGGGAGAGGAGAGGTGAGAAACAGCTCACTGTTTTTACACCGGTGTTCTTGAGGGCGTATCGGAGTAGCCGCTTGGTGAGCATTATGACACGTATTTTATTGTGACGTCACAAGAAAGGGAAGTAAAGGCTGGACTACAAAAGAGCTGTTTTCAGGCAGTTCAGAGCAGTGTCTTCTGTGGGAGATGGGAACTCCCTTTGGGGTGGACTTTGGGCTTTTTCACTTTGCAAACCTAGTACATGCACAAAAAAGATATATAACTCAATAAAGGAGAGGGAAAAAGACAAAAACCATAATACCACCTCTTTAAAAAAAAATAATAAACAACAACCCAGCATCTGAAAAAAGAAAAATATTCTACAAGTAAATCCCCCAACACAGTTCTTAGACTGTGAGTAACTGACTAGCATGTCCTCCAACTAGTTATTCAATAAATGTATAAATTAATTAATAAATGGTATGTTAATGAGTTAAAATTCAGACTCTGTGAGGTGATTTCCATCTACCAGCTAGTGTCCATGTGTGTGCAGAATTTTGCAGTATAATTTTAGAATCGTATTAAGAATGAAATCACTGAAATCATTTCAATATAAAATGTCTAATTCAGATGACCTATTACAAGTTTTTTTTCGCCAGACTGTCTTGAATCCTAACTAAGAATAAAAAAAGCTGAGATCTCGGGCCTAATTGCCTAATAGATTACTAATAGGGTGACCAGGCGTCCCGAAAAATCCGGGACAGTCCCAATTTACAAGCAGTTGTCCCGACCCCTTTCCGGTTTGTCCCGAAAATTAGACCTAACATGAGTTTTGATTATAGCCTATTAAATACTGATTGTTGTAGTTCTCTTAGTCCAGCAGGGGTTGCAGGTTATCTGTACATTGTGTCAACAGCGTTGTTATAGCCACAAAGTAACACTCGTCGTGCTCTTTTCCCCTTTTTGTTTTCCTGTGGTTAGTGGAAGTTATAGTCACGAGGACAGGGAAAGTGTCGCTTCAGGCAGCCACGGCACGGCGGAGAGATCTGACAGCACATTGCGCAGACAGATGTGACACTGCACTGATGACATGAATAAAATAAATCTAAAAAGATCATGACTTACCTATCCACAGTTGTGTTTTTCCTAATAACAGACAAGTGACTTCTGAACAAAAATAATTAATTTTAGTGTTGTGTTTTGTGTATTTTCACTCATTAATATTCATTGACACTCAATGTACTGGTAGCCACGTGCCCCCCCCCCGGATTTCATCCATTCTCATCTGGTCACCCTAATTACTAATAACATTGGCCTAATTACAGTATCTCCTACAGTATATCAGTCACTGGCCCTTTGTGTTTGGTTTAGATTTAGACTACCATTTAAATTACTTGTTATGCTAGGTATGTCTTGCACTTTATTTATTTCACCAATTTATAATAATGTACAAGTAGATCCTAAAAGTAAAAGTTTGTACTTAATCCTGCACCAGAGATTAGTAAATTATTATATATATTTTGGTTATTTTCCTGACTGGTAATCGGGATCCTCTTGTTTCCCCAGGTTTATGAATATGTGTGGTAAATAACACTTACAGTGGAGTCACCATCTTGTGGCACACCAATGTGGTCTTCTGTCTCCATGTCTTGAAAATAAAGATAATTATAGGTGAATTTATTCATTTCCTTAAAATCTATAACATTCTTTAGAAAAAAAGATTTTTGATGAATTACCCTCAGGTGGATCTTCAAAAAGGTCACTTAAGCGTAGATTTTTCAAGGAATGAACATCAGACACAAACTCTTTTGATCTTCTGAGATCATCAATGTGAACAGACCTCCAAGGACCTGAAAACATTTTTGTAAAGAAAAATCAGATGAATGACAACACAATGTAAGTTTTTAATGTTTTTTAAACTGTCTGCTCTATGTAGTGTTTTTGGTTGTTTCTCTTAATGTGTGGCACTTGGCAATGCACTGCATTTTGTGAATGAAAGGTGCTAAATAACTGTAAAGCATATTGTGACAGAGTTGCTCACGTGAAATAGACTAATTAGCTAGTCATATTGTGTGTGTGTGTGTGTGTGTGTGTGTGTGTGTGTGTGTGTAACAGCAGGACTAACCGCCTTGAAACCCAACATAGGAGGTCCCACCCTCGATTCGAGGAAGTTTGGTGACAAAGTACACAAATATCTTTGTGTTGTCATTAGCGGCCCACTTGTTTATTTCATTGATGCACGAATACCTTAAGGAATCCAAACATTGAGCATATGTAAAAGAAAAAAGTGAACCAACATGAGCTTTTGCAAAAATGTTACAGAAAATGTTATTCTGTGATGATCTTCAGACTCACTTGGCTGAGGAAAAAATATTCCTTCTGTGGGAGTCTTCATCATAGTCTGTTTGGATAATGAATACTTTGTCTGCAGTTGTTGAGCCAAGAAATTCCCTAATACAAAGACATAAGCATGATTTAAATTTGAAATGAAAGTGATCACTTCACAGTCATATATATATATATATATATATATATATATATATATATATATATATATATATATATATATACACACACACACACACACAGGCACATACATACTGGTGCATCTCATAAAATTTGAATATTGCAGAAAAGTTCATTTAT
This sequence comes from Micropterus dolomieu, assembly GCF_021292245.1. Taxonomy (NCBI): domain Eukaryota; kingdom Metazoa; phylum Chordata; class Actinopteri; order Centrarchiformes; family Centrarchidae; genus Micropterus; species Micropterus dolomieu. Next base: position 10,574,773 of record NC_060154.1, read on the forward strand.
TTTTATAATTTTATTCAAAAAGTCAAACTTTCATATGTTGTAGATTAATTATATATGAAGTGAAACATTTCAAGCCTTTTCTGTTTTAATCTGGATGATTATGGTTTACAGCTCACGGAAATCAAAAATCCATATCTCAAATTATTAGAATAAAGAATGTATAATACAGAAATGTTGACCTAAGAGGAGCTTTTAATCTCTCAGTCTGGTTCAGTATACACAACCGCAATCATGGGGAAGACTTTTGACTTGACAGTTGTCCAGAAGACACTCATTGACACCCTCCACAAGCTGTGTTACTGTGCTTGGTTGGCCAGCCAACTCATCTGACCTGAACCCCATTGTCAAGAGGAAAGTGAGAGACGCCAGACCAACAATACAGACCAGTTGAAGGCAGCTATAGGCCGTAATCACCAAGATTAAAACAATAAATAAATGAACTTTTACACAATATTCACATTTTATGAGATGCACCTGTATATCTACTCTAAATCTAATCTATAATATACATTATTATCAGTTTTATAATCCATAGAAGAATGACAAGAAAATGGGCACAAGGGTGTGTTTAGTTAGACAGAAATGTGCAACTCTGTCCATGTGACATGCTCTTTAGACTGTATTTACACACCTGATTTTCTTGAGGAAAGAGTACTCTGTGTCAAACTGTTGCAGTGATAGCAGCTTGATATCAAGCTTGATCATATCCTGTAGTTGTTGTGTGTCTGCTGCAGTCAGTAGCCTGGAAAATGTTGTGACCTTCAAAAAAGCAAACTAGGAATTACAAAATATTAGGCAATTAATTTCTCATTTACTATTAATAACAGAAAAGGCCACCGACACATACTGGTACATTGTTATGTTGATGATTTATAATGCATGTAAACAGTAATCATTTCCTTAATAAGCCTTGTTAGTATTTTAGATTCTATTTTATTTTCTAATTCAAATGCACATTTGAATTTCAGCAACCTTTTACCAATATAAAAGGCACTATGTACTGTCAACTCTGACATAACTTTTCTAACTTAAATAACTAATCTGCTACTTCCACATCAAATGGACATATTTACAGATGAAAATACTGATAAAATAGATCATCAAAAGCTACCCACTAACAAAAGTCAAAGTGGTAAGTAGAAGTAAGTAGAGATGGTATTACCAGTAGGGCAAGAAAAAAAGTGAGGTTGTGCCCAATACAAAAAAACATGTCTTGAGCTTGGATTAATGAAAATGGACAGAAATGCAAGGTACATTTCCAATAGTACGAGCACCTACATGCACATGGCTGATTGTTTTATACTTTTATTTTGCTTAAAATAGATGACAGTGATTGAAGTTGTTGATCATCAATCTGTGCTGAAGTAAAAACATACCTTTTTGAAACAATTTTTACATTTGGTCATTGGCCCCTAATTCTAGGGTGGTACCCTTCATTTATTCATCTTTATTATAAATGTTTCTAATATTAATAGCTTTAATAATATTAATAAGATATAAATATTTTGCTAATAAACAAACCTGCCCCTACCAGATCCAAACATCTGTTTTAAATAATGCTACAAAGTTTTGGGTGGATTTGTCTTGCAATATTTGATAGCATAGTAAAATAAATACCTCAGTGAAGAAGAAGTGGGACTGTTCCAACTGCTGTGTGTGATAGACAATGTAGTCTCCCAATGAACTGTGCATCTCCTCTTTAACATATTCTTTCATTAAATGCTCTCTTTCCTCTATAGGCAGTCTGGATTTGTCCAAACGAACAACAGAGTCTGGAGTGGCACAGTTGAGCAGAACGGCTTTGGCTTTGTCCAGAATGATCTGAGCATCTGTTTCAACACTTTGACTATCTGTTACTTGCAGGACCACAGAGGAGCATGTGTCTGAGTGGTAGCCGATGAAGACATCACTTGGAACATATTGTTTTTTCGTTGGGTTTTGACTTTTTAAGGAGACAAAATCATTAACCCATTCCTTTAGTTGTACGGCAATGTCCTTCTGCTCATTTCTGAGAACAGTGTTTATGTCAAGGTAGTGTTTCTCCAACCTGTTAATCAGTGGGATTGGAAACTGCTCATAGACCACCTCTTTCTCTTCAATGACGATGAGCCTGAAGTTTTTGTGAACTCTGCATTTCACACGATGTGTTCCTAATCCAAGATCAACATACTTTTGACCCCCTAGGGTCACATAGTATTGGTTGAGAGCATCATACAGACTTTCGTACAGATTCTGAAGGTTCAGAAGCACAACTGTCTGTCCAGTCTCCATGCAAACCTTGACACGATTGATGTTCTTACAAATCTGTGTGTATTCCTGATCCTTTGGGAAACTAGATCCAAAGATGATCTCTGGATGGATTTGATGAGAGCAGAATATCTGGTGGAGAATCTGAAGAGCTGCATAGTTTTTTGTGAGGATTAAGAGGTAACGATTTCCATCCACTTGGGAAGCTGGACAGATGCTTTGATTTACCAAATCTAAGGTGGTGATGCTGGCATTTGCAAAGTCATCTCTGAGTTGTTCGCTGAATATGCCCATCACATCCACATCATCTTTTCCACTGAAGTTTCTCAGGACTGCACCAGTGATTTCATCTGCAGTGGGCCTCTCATTACTGAGTTTGGTAATTGAAAATATCGTCTTTATCAGACTGTAAAAATCCCGCAGACCAAAAAAACCCCTGCCTTCTTTGCATAAGGTCATATATGCGTTTGCAAAAGGTGGAAAGAGGTGTTTGATTTTTTCAAGAATCTTTTTTTCAGATGAGCAAATCCCTTTTGCACTTTTGATGAGCTCTTCCTGGGTTGGATCTCCACGGGACACAAATATTCCACGATTCATCTTTGCAGGGTCAAGTGCCCAGTTGGAAATTCCAATGAATCCAACCCTTTTATGAGGTTGTGGCTCATCATCAACACAGCCCTCTTCCAGTAACGGGTGCAGTGTTTTCAGCGGCATTTTAGGTGAATCTTCAGCCAATCCAATCTCGTCAAGAACAACTACTGAGATGTATTCATCCAAGTTTTTGCTTTCTTGAAAGCGGGCACACTGTTTGAATGTGTTGATGATTCCTTCAGGAGTTGAATGAGGGCTGCACTGGAAAGACACCAGATGTATCTGCTTCAGCCTCCTGAAGAGTTCAGAATGTGAGGCAGAGCCCTGCATTGCATCTGCAACAAGGGTTTTAGACAGTGATTTGGAGCTCCCCGGTTTCCCAACAATGAACAAGGGAATTCTTAGCTCCACACAGATCACCATCATGAAGAAATTTTCTTTCAAAGCCTCATTTCTGGCTATTGTCTTACCCATGGGTACACCACTGAGTAGGAGGTCCTGCATGAGTTGGATTTCCTGCAGTGACCTCTTAGTGTTGTATTCCCTGGGAAGCAACTTTCTGATAGTTTTTTGATATGGCTTTTTGTCCTCCAAGCAGGACTGATAGCACACTCCAGTAGCCATCAAGAGTGACCAGATTACTCTGTCACTAGCAGGTGAAAACGTTTTTTTTTCCCTCAGAAATTCTTGAAGGAATGTTTTCAGTTCCTTAGCAAACATGGGGTGATTTTTGTGGAACCACACAAACACTTGCATGCAACGTTCAACATCCCTCAAACTGACAAAGCTGCATTCATCTTTCCTCTGCCTCATGAAATTTTGTGATGACGACAACACCTGAGTTATAATTGGAACATGTTGCTTCTCAATCTCATTGGCCTTCGCCTGTCTTTGCACTATTTGTTCAATGTACATTTGCTCTGTTGAGTCACTGAGCTGCCCAAAGTCCCAAACAAGAGGAATCATGCTAGGGGGTAATACATGAACACGATACACAAGCTGGCGGAGAGGGATGGAGCCAAGCCTGTCGTCAGTCTCCTCAGCCCTGACTCGGTAGCCCAATCCAGATGCCTCTAGCCTTTCAATCATCTTGTCTGTATGCTTCCTGTAGGGATTACATGCAGCAACAATCTGTAGTCCTGTTTGGGAGCCAAGTGGTTGTCCTTGCACAGAGTTATCACAAATGATCTCCTTGATGCTGCTGACGGCTTCTGTGGTGTTTGCCTCATCAAAGAAAAGAACGGAGTCAAATTCATGATTCTCTTTATTGGTCCTTGCGAGACTTTCTGCTTCCTGCACTTTCTCATATATAATTTCTGATGTAGTTCCTCCATGAACCTTGACCAGTTTCATGTTTTCTGCCGGTGCTCCACACCTTCTTAATTCACACATAAACCTTATGAGCCTTGTCTTTCCACATCCTGTCTCACCCATAATGATTACTGGGATGCCACACCTAAATCTCATATGGATTGCCATCATTTTGAGAATATTATCAGTGGTCAGTTCATATGTTTCATCAGGATCTGTTGGCCACTTGATGCCAAGCACACTGCACAGATGCTCAAGCTTGTCTGCTCGAGGAAGCTGATCAAAGTTCCTATTAAAAGGGACTCTCTGAAGTCTTAAGCCAGTGTACAGCTCTTGAGTCATGATGTTTTTCTTTATCACTGCCCCTGTCAAGGGATTTATGGCATCAACCCCTTTCTGATCATTGGGCTTCAGGTGAAATCCAATGAAAGTCATCGACATGTGGTCATCATTGAAAAAGATGTATGGATGTGGCTCAGATTCCCACCTTTTTCTAATCAGGAAAGGAGCTAAGTCCCTTTCATTAAGCCCACTGATGTCAATTTGTTGCCTTCCTGGGCTCTGATCAGTGATGCACAGTGATGGGGTTGCAAAGTCTTTGGACATCAAGATCATGAACTCAACCACAAAGTTTTTGAACCCACGAAGAGTGTCTCCAACAAACTCAAATTTGCAGAAGACTGAATTCTCACAGTCTTGCAGTTGAAGATTAAGGAACCATACAAAGTTACGTAGCTCTGCCCATGAAGGATCTATTATGCCACAGTAGATTAAGAGTATCTGAAGACACTTTGCATGAGTCCCTTCAATGCCCTGGTAAGTGAAGTTGTCAAGATTGTCATTGTTGTAAAAACGTGTGAGGTACTGGTATGGTCTTTGATAAGCTTCACTCCTGAAACATTCATCATCCATAAGGGGGTCATCACTCCCCATGCCTGCGTTTTCATCTCTCCTCATTTCCAAAGCCATAACCTCCTTTGGCGAACGGCAGTACACCTTAGGGAAAACGTCTGAGAATGCAAAGTTTTCCTTTCGTCCCTAAAAATATACAAATGTATATATATTCAAGTTTAAAATCAATCAATCAAGCATATCCTCTCATTCAAAGACCTTGAGGAAATGTATTTAATTACAATGTTTACTTCACTTTCCTATAAGCTACTCAATGCAGCTACTGTAATTACCTAGTATATACCATATATAGCCAATCATCCATGTCCAACTGAAACAAAATGCTAGGATTCTGACAGGATGCGATCCTATGTATCTACATTGTGTAGCACACAGTCTGACTTTAGTTATTTGAGAATCTGTGTTATTAAAACATTTCATGGGACAACGATGAAACAACAATATCAATAATACAATGAAAACAATAGAATTGTGTGGTATGATTTCATAATATGAGCAATGCACAAACAATAAGTCTCAACTTACAGTTCTGGGGGCATATCTGGCCTGATAATGTGTAGATTCCAGTAACTCGATGATGTACAAGTGTTTGTGGCTGCAGCACCACATTCGTCCATCTGAATCCATCAGGTACCGCAAAAAGAACAGCTTGAATAGAAATTCATTCAAGCCTTTTTGCACCTGTGTATTATAATTTGCATCATTAAAGCAGATCCGAAAATTACTGGATAAAGATAAAGTTTGACCATCTAAAGAATGCTCTGAGAACCACATTGTTAAAGAAAATAAAAAATAAACTGCTTACCGAGGATGTGACATCAAAGTGAAACACCTTGAGATCTTTTTGTTTTGGTGTGTCATACAAACACTGGAGTACCTTGTAGTCATCAACCTCATGTTCAGTTAGCCGGATGCACTTCTTAAATGCTGTTCCTTCTTCAACACTTCCCTCCAGCTGTTCATACAATCTTTGGACATACAATGATTTGCCTAAAATGGAGAAACAACCATATAATTTGGCTGACTGAATAATAACTGAGCTGACTATAAAACAGATTTAACTCTAGAAAATCAGATCAAATCAGCACAAAACAAGATTAATTGGATTCTGCACCATATTTTCCATAATTCATACTGTATAACATTTCAGTCAAAAGCATCCTAACTAATTTTAAGGTTATTACAAGTCTTTTATGCTGAGTCTTACTGTTTGATATACACAAATACTCAAAAACTGCCACTGACACATCACACATTGTCCTGCATGTCTCAGTGATATTGTAAACAACTGCATAATCCAGCACTGGGAATGCTAGTATTTACCTAAAGACAAACACCATTCAATATGAGAATTAGATTGCTCATATAACACCCATTTAAAAGGGCCATCAATGTTAAAAAAATCACCATATTATATTACAAATTATTTCTTCAGTCGGTTTTGTTGATCATCTATCTGCATAATTCCCTTACATAACACTAGCACGGAGAGTATTAGTGATATGAAAAGAAAACATATAGGACTCACCTACTCCTGCACGCTGGGAAGCAACAATGCCTACAGAATGGCAACCTTTGAACACAGCATTCGTGTGGTCTGAGGGGACAGTGTAATGCCTGGACAAGTACTTCTGGATCCTTTCCAATGGCTCTTGTGGCACAAAGTCTCTTTTGAACTGACTGAATGCAGTAGGAATATATGTGTGCTCCCTGTCAGAGCTGCAAAAGATCACTAGCCTATAATCATGTTTAAACAGGGAACGCAGTTTCTGAAAACACTTCTCCATTGCACAGCTAACGTCATAGGTTAGTTGATCTGCCCAAATCATTGTGTAAATCTTCTGACCAATGTCACCTGGTGTGAGACATCTCCTCAGGAAAAGCTCTACTTGCTCATAAGATGTGGCAGGATTACACAAGAGCACCTCATCATAAGTCGGCAGTGGCTCATAGTCACTGGTCATGTACAAGCAGATACTTGAAGTCAGGACCTCATCGTGTGGGCAGATTATGAGATTAGGTTGGGCTGAAAAGAGGCCCTTTGGGAGCCTTCTTCTGAGTGAACTGTCTTTTGTCTCTGAGAGCACTGGTTCTTCCCATTCATTTTCATTTTGGTTTTCTGAGACAGTAATCATTTCTAACAGACTCCCTAAACTCCTTATGTCCAAAAGGTCATGGAAAAATATGCCCTCATTCTTCATGTAGCCATTCCACAACTCTTCCAGTTCTTTCAAACCTATAGTCTGGTCTGCCTTGTCTGCTGGATCAGCAGTTATAAAATGACCCACAGTGGCTGAAGACATATCACTGTCATCCTGTTGAAGAAAGTGACTTTGAAAGTGAGTATCTTCATTAATCCTTTTTCCAGGCTGGAATTGGTTGTGAAACCTTCTCCATGTGCTCCAGACATCTGATGTTGTGCAGTTTGGTTTGATGAAAGAGAGCATCATCAGAGCTTTGTCCTCTATTTCTACATTCACATTTGTAGGAGTCACAATGTTGCACAGGTAGGATATTTGTTCTGCTGTGAAGTAGTTTAAGTAGTAGTGATCAGATCTCTGTTTGTCCATGAAGTTTCGCCAGTCATCAAGAAACAACTCCATCTTCTGGGACAGAGCTGTAAGTTGTTCAACTAGACTTCCACATACTCGGATTTGATGCAGGGTCTTGCAAAAGTTGATTTCCATAATGATACATGGATCACTCTGAGCTTGGCAAAAAACCTTAGCTTCCCAACACCTGAAGAGTGGGTTCCCAGCAGCATAAAGATCTACAAATGCTTTGGCAAGTCTTTGGACATTTTCAAACACCTGAATATGAAGAAGATAAAATGAGATTACAGGCAAAAAAAAAACACCACATGAATTATTATTTTAAACATTCCATTAATTTATAGGAAAGAAGATTTAAACTATAAATCTCTGACCTAAAATCACAAAAATATACAATTTAAATAAACCACACCTCAGCGAAGCTTTTCACTTCACTTTGATTTTGTTCACCTCTTCCAGACATGAGCATAAGCTTATTTTGCAATTCTTTCAGGTCCTCATAAGTACATGTCGTGTTTTTCTCACGTCCGTCCTGAATTTGCAACGTCAGGGAAGTTTCTAAAGTGAGCTATAAAGGGAAACATCAGTATGACAGGACTACATTAGTGTGTTTACATGAAGTTCTTCAATCAAAAACTATATATCACATGGACAACACAAGAAAAGCCTATTTAATTTTAAGTTATATACACATTAGTACTATTAAAAATTCATTGGCCTCTTCTGATCTACATAAAAGGCAATTATCTGAGCATTAAGTGTTCCTCACATATAAAAGTGTTCATTTGTTAGTTTATTATATAACAATGTAATAAAATTACAAAAAATTTGATTATCATGAAAGCGTTTTTTTAGTCCTGTAATTCTTTCAAATTCAAGCGTTTTTTTAGTCCTGTAGTTCTTTCAAATTCAAGCGTTTTTTTAGTCCTGTAGTTCTTTCAAATTCAAGCGTTTTTTTCATGTAGTCCATTTAGCGTACCTTTTTCTCATTTTGGGCCTTGATGGTGTATATCCCTCTCTCATTGATGGATGTAGCTAGGGACAGAGATGAAAATTCAACCGATCCATGGCTCTCCCTAACAGTCTTTAACCATTCCAGATGACGTGCTGTATCCCGCTGAAATCAGACATGAAATGAAAAAAAATCTTAATATAATTCTGGTTGTAAATGTAAAATGTAAATGCTCTGTATTTGTACAGGGCCTTTCTAGTCTTTGTGACAACTCAGTGCTTTTATACTACATCGCATTCACCCATTCACACACATTCATACACTGAGCCTAAGTACTCAAACGGAAACTAACATTCACACACATTCATACACCGATGGAACAAATTTGCCTCTATTGGCAAATTTGTGTGCCTTGTTTCCTCATTGTGCACAGTTTAACAACTGATAACATTATATGCAGTAAGTACCTAACCTCCTTTAATAAAATTCTTTCCATATTAACATATTAAATTGAACAGTTCTCTTTATGTGCTTCTCTCCAACAAAGACGCGTTACAGCTGTGGCTGTGCTGTGTGACGCAGCAATCTAAATTACCATTACATGATGGATTTTAGAGTCGGACTGTGTCACCTAGACTATTGTATTTACAAAGTACAGAAGTCAAAGAGAAAGTTATAACTAACATCCTGAAATGTCACTACAAACAGCTGAGTGCAGGGGAGGTGTCCAGAGTGCTGAAATGACGCAGACATTTTCTGTACAATAACCTCACGAATCACGGCAATCACATTCCTCTTCGACAGAGAGGAAAGACATTATGGTACATAAGAATGAAAAGAGGCCTACTTATAAACGACACCATGTCCTGAAAACAGGTCAGGTAAGGCGCACATACAGTTTAATACCCACAAGCACATCCACACAATCTGGTGGACAAACTATGCAATGAAAACACTCATGATGGGAAGGATCCCTCTTCTGTCTCTCTGTCTCTTTCGTAATTCTCATTTATTGGCTGTTATAAATAGAGATACCACTTTATCTGTAAATAGCTCATATCAGCCTGTTAGCGCACCAATTTATTGGTTGGACTTTAGTATGGTGGTAACAAAAGGGTAGAATCTCACCAGCTTTTTCGGTATTCTCTTGTCATTTTCAAGTGCCTTCCACAATTTTGACAATGACTCTTTAAGGGCCTCAAAATTAGAGTCCTGCTTCAGTCCATACAACATGGACGAGTAACCAAGGACAGCATCATGAAAACAGGCCACTCGATCCACATCCAGGTCATTTTCTCCAGCAGATATGGATGCCAGGTCAACAAAAACTTTCAGCTCATTGATATCTGCAATAACAAATTTTCTCAAACTGATACAAATCATGGTGTTTAACTCTCATTAACAAAAATGTTATCTACTGTACCTTCAAGTTCTTTTTTAACCCATAGGACAAATGTTCGACTCAGACTGAGTTCCTGAAGACATTCCCTGTGATCATTCGTAATGTCCTTCAGAATCTTTTTGGCCTCCATGAAGGTATCATCTATGCAATTCAGGCTGTTTTTCTTGAAGTCAGCTTGAGTCTGAAAAAAATACATTTAGAATATGAATGAGTGTGTGATTCATGATTCCAGTTAAGATGGTTGTAAAAAGTCTATTTGACATAAAGGTTTATGACTAAATAAAGATTAAATATTAAAAAAATATGTCCACAATCATGTGTGTCTGATAAACACATTTTCCACAGCTGAATACAACTACATAGTCTTCTAAAGCCACCAAAAACGTATTCCTCGTAGATTCTCCCTCATCAACAAAGCCATGTAAAAAGATCTTTTTTAACGACATTCCTAACTTTAAATTGTTAGGTTACGTACCATTTGCAGCAATTTTTCCACTACTTCGAAATCTCCTTCTGGACATATCGTGTTCCTGATATCCATGATGATTTTGGCAGATTCCATTGCAAGATGAAGATCATGGTACTGTTGAATCTGGTGAATCCTTCCTCTGATCCATTTTCTGTTATCAGATGGGTTTGTTCTGCACATGATGTCTAAATCTTTCTCCAAGTCTTTATAATTCTCTTTATAGGAATCAAAAGTGCTGTCTATTTCCTCCAGTAACAGTTCCCCACTCTTCAGACCATCATAAAGCCCTTTGTATTTGTTGTAGCAGCTCTGGAATATTTTGCTATGGACCTGATCGAGAGTGTAGATTTCTTCATTTCCACCAAGGTGTTCAGTGCCATCTGTATCAGGCTGTTCTCTTGACAGCTCTTCTACTTGGTTCATCCAGCACATTTTGAAGATTGTGCTGTCTTTAACAGCATGCAGTTCTGAAGCCATTTGACGGGTGGTATCACAAAGGTTGAAATAGGTGACCTCAATTGTAGTAGAGGTCTGTTCATCAAGTGTGTGAACCTTCACGAATTCATTCAGATTCATCATCTCAATGTTCTGGTGAAGTTTTCTGTCCAACCCCTTTAAGTCAACTGTGAATTAGAAAGATATAATTAAGAATATATGTGGATAACTAGACAGCACACAGGTCCTTCCTTTGTTCTCTCAGTCCTACATCAACAATATCAGAATACAAGATCTACAAAGAACAACTTCACAGGTCCCTTTCAATGTACAGGAGTTGCGACTTGACACTAAAGCCCTGTCAGATCAACTGATCAGCCTTGTTGCAAAGAATTAGACCCAGCAGCTCCTGCAGAGGAACCACAAACTTGGAACAGGAACCTCTTGATTCCACTTAATGGGATAAAAATTAGCATGTGGTTCAAAGAACACTCTTACTGTCAAGTGAGGTGAGTCTTTTGGATAGCCTTGGTCAGTGTTTCCATACCCCTGCTGAGAAACACCTCTGAAATAATTATCCTAACCTCAAAGAGCAAGCACTGCCAAAACTGACTGGTTCATCCCATGTTGCCTTACATTGCCTCACAAGTTCACATCTCAAAGGCTACAGCTGACAGAGAGTTAACTGCTAACATGCGTGCAAATTTACCACCTGCATGAGAGACAATAACCAGTCAATAGTCTGTATTTCTTATCTAATAAAACATCATGAAAAGACAAATAAAACAAACCAGCCATTTCATTGGTTAACAGTGTGAATGATGTTGGACACACCACAAAAAGTAAGGGAGGCTGTGGCATCAGTGTACATGTGGCTTTGTTCTTAACAAGCACCTTCCCTAAATAACTGGTTAAAAGTTTTATACCATGTCAGAGCCTATCATATGAATTATCCCCTTTTTTTATCCCCTAGGTTTTGGAAAAAAAACTAGAACCTTAAGCATTGATTTTATTCTCAGTGTGCAAGTGCTGCGTACCTTTGACATGTTGTGGAAGCTCCTGGCAGATTTGTAGAAGAGCCTTGACCATCTCCTTCTCATTATGGACAGCTTCTGCTTCTTCTTTTCTTAGTTTCAGAAATCTTCTCATGTTTCTGTCATCTTTACAACGACCATCATCACAGAGGCCATCTAGAGGAACATACTCATAGACATCTAAAATGTGTCAAGGGGCCTCAACTACACACTGAGTTCACAAGTCAAACAAGTTGGAAACCATTGCTTGAAATTATGCAAATTTTCAGGTTCATACTATTATTTTGGGTGTCTACTAGAAATGTTTACATGCTGCAGCACCTTTATTCCTAAAAATTATGTTTTACCGAATAATGCAATCACTTCTTAAGTTATCAGCACATTCACACTGGCCACTATTAGGTACACCTTGCTAGTACTGGGTTGGACCCCCAGACCTGCCTTAATTCTTTGTGGCATACTTTTAACAAGGTGTTACATTCCTCAGAGACTTTGGTCCATATTGACAGGATAGCATCACACAATTGCAACAGATTTGTCGGCTGCATATCCCCGATGTTAATCTCCAGTTCCACCACATTCGAAACGTGCTCTATTGGATTGAGATCTGGTGATTGTGGACGCCATTGGACTACAAGAACTCTTTGTCATGTTCAAGAAACCAGTTTGAGATGATTTAAGTTTGTGACATGATGTATTATCCTGCTGGAAGTGGCCATCAGAAGATGGGTACACTGTGGTCATAAAGGGATGGACATGGCCAACAACCATACTCAGGTAAGCTGTCACGTTGAAACAATACTCACTTGGTACAAAGGCGCCCAAAGTGTGTCAAGAAAATATCCCCCACACCATTACACCACCACCACCAGACTGAACCGTTGATATAAAGCAGGATGGATCCATGCTTTCCTGTTGTTTACGCCAAATTCTGACCCTACCATCTGAATGTCGCAGCTGAAATCGAGACTCATCAGACCAGCCAACGTTTTTCCAATATTTTAATGTCCAATTTTGGTCAGCCTATGAGAATTGTAGCCTCAGTTTTCTGTTTTTGGCTGACAGGAGCGGCACTTCTGCTGCTGTAGCCCATCTTCTTCAAGGTTCGTCATGTGCATTCAGAGATAGTATTCTGCATACCTTGTAACACATGGTTATTTAAGTTACTGTTGCCTTTCTGTCAACTCGAACCAGTCTGCCCATTCTCCTCTGACCTCTGACATCAACAAGGCATTTTCATCCACACAACTGCCGCTCACATGCTATTTTCTCTTTTTTTAACATTCTCTGTAAACCCTAGAGATGGTTGTGCATGGAAATCCCAGTAGATCAGCAGTTTCGGAAATACTCAGACCAACCCGTCTGGCAACAACAACCATGCCACATTCAAAGTCACTTAAATCCCCTTTCTTCCCCATTCTGATGCTCTTGAACTTGAGAAAGTTGTCTTGACCACGTCTACATACTTAAATGCATTGAGTTGCTGCCATGTGATTGGATGATCAGCTATTTGTGTTAACAAGCAATTGAACAGGTGTACCTAATAAAGTGGCCAGCGAGCATATTTTTGGCCAGTCTGGCTTGATGATGTGAATTTCATTTGTTATATTTACCTCATTTGAAATAACAGGTGATACAGTTACGATCTGTTCTACGACACAATGCATTTAGCCTACGCCTTAACACTCAAAAAAGGACGCTTGAAATTAAATTGTGATAGGAATCAAATCGTGTTATCGGCACTGACAGAGTGAATTTGACAGCTGACATTCCTTTTCTGCATCTAAGCACCTAATTTTAGATTGACAGTTTATAACGGTCTTAATTGCTTAAAAATACATTAATCAAGATAGTAGTTCACCCTCAGAAATATTCTCACAAATTTCAGTGAAACCGTATCAAGAAATTGCTACTTCTACTGACTCTACACGTTAATAAAATATAGACTTTGAATCATCTATTATTAATGATGAACCACACAAAGAATATATGAAGAATTCATTACAATGTCCGCAGTTTTCATTTTAGCTGTGCGGTTGCAGTTGAGTTTTTTTTTTATGCTTTGAGCAGCACAAATTCAATGTGTCCATTGTGTTGGAATTGCATCAGAGGTCTCAAAAACCTGATTAAATCAAAACAAGACAATCTGCATAACTAGATATTGCTAAGAATAAGTCGGAAAATATGCTTTGTTGTAATCTGAATGAACCAGTGTTTTACATACTAAAAGTGTCATGAGCACTAATTATATTTATTATTATTATTATTATACTGGTGTAAGAAGTAAAACAGGAGAACAAAGAAAAGTCAAATGAAGAGGAAGTTGTGGAGAAAGAGCAGCAGAAATAGACAGCTACTTACCTAGCTTCAGCAAGTCAACAAATTCACGTTCTTTCTGGAGGATTTGGTTTAATGTTTTAATTTGGATTTCTCCACTGAGGAATTTCTCTGACACAGATTTGAATGCTGAACTCGCCAAAGTCATCCTCATTTGTGCTTCATCTGACAGACTGTCAATCAGCATTCCTCTTGCCCCTAAAACACACGTGCAAACATAAACAAAAATAAATAAATCTCTTACTGAGTTATGTAAACAAGAAATGAATTGTTGATCACAAAAAAACATTTCTGAGACAATAATTAGATAGACTGACTTGAGATAAATACACTCACCTAAAGGATTATTAGGAACACCATACTAATACTGTGTTTGACCCCCTTTCGCCTTCAGAACTGCCTTAATTCTACGTGGCATTGATTCAACAAGGTGCTGAAAGCATTCTTTAGAAATGTTGGCCCATATTGATAGGATAGCATCTTGCAGTTGATGGAGATTTGTGGGATGCACATCCAGGGCACGAAACTCCTGTTCCACCACATCCCAAAGATGCTCTATTGGGTTGAGATCTGGTGACTGTGGGGGCCATTTTAGTACAGTGAACTCATTGTAATGTTCAAGAAACCAATTTGAAATGATTCGAGCTTTGTGACATGGTGCATTATCCTGCTGGAAGTAGCCATCAGAGGATGGGTACATGGTGGCCATAAAGGGATGGACATGGTCAGAAACAATGCTCAGGTAGGCCGTGGCATTTAAACGATGCCCAATTGGCACTAAGGGGCCTAAAGTGTGCTAAGAAAACATCTCCCACAACATTACACCACCACCACCAGCCTGCACAGTGGTAACAAGGCATGATGGATCCATGTTCTCATTCTGTTTACGCCAAATTCTGACTCTACCCTGAATGTCTCAACAGAAATCAAGACTCATCAGACCAGGCCACATTTTTCCAGTCTTCAACTGTCCAATTTTGGTTAGCTCTTGCAAATTGTAGCCTCTTTTTCCTATTTGTAGTGGAGATGAGTGGTACCCGGTGGGGTCTTCTGCTGTTGTAGCACATCCGCCTCAAGGTTGTGCGTGTTGTGGCTTCACAAATGCTTTGCTGCATAACTCGGTTGTAACGAGTGGTTATTTCAGTCAAAGTTGCTCTTCTATCAGCTTGAATCAGTCGGCCCCTTCTCCTCTGACCTCTAGCATCAACAAGGCATTTTCGCCCACAGGACTGCCGCATACTGGATGTTTTTCCCTTTTCACACCATTCTTTGTAAACCCTAGAAATGGTTGTGCGTGAAAATCCCAGTAACTGAGCAGATTGTGAAATACTCAGACCAGCCCGTCTGTCACCAACAACCATGCCACGCTCAAAATTGCTTAAATCACCTTTCTTTCCCATTCTGACATTCAGTTTGGAGTTCAGGAGATTGTCTTGACCAGGACCACACCCCTAAATGCATTGAAGCAACTGCCATGTGATTGGTTGATTAGATAATTGCATT
>NC_060154.1:10590617-10603841 GCF_021292245.1 Micropterus dolomieu
CTGTCCAATTTTGGTGAGCTCTTGCAAATTGTAGCCTCTTTTTCCTATTTGTAGTGGAGATGAGTGGTACCCGGTGGGGTCTTCTGCTGTTGTAGCCCATCCGCCTCAAGGTTGTGCGTGTTGTGGCTTCACAAATGCTTTGCTGCATAACTCGGTTGTAACGAGTGGTTATTTCAGTCAAAGTTGCTCTTCTATCAGCTTGAATCAGTCGGCCCCTTCTCCTCTGACCTCTAGCATCAACAAGGCATTTTCGCCCACAGGACTGCCGCATACTGGATGTTTTTCCCTTTTCACACCATTCTTTGTAAACCCTAGAAATGGTTGTGCGTGAAAATCCCAGTAACTGAGCAGATTGTGAAATACTCAGACCAGCCCGTCTGTCACCAACAACCATGCCACGCTCAAAATTGCTTAAATCACCTTTCTTTCCCATTCTGACATTCAGTTTGGAGTTCAGGAGATTGTCTTGACCAGGACCACACCCCTAAATGCATTGAAGCAACTGCCATGTGATTGGTTGATTAGATAATTGCATTAATGAGAAATTGAACAGGTGTTCCTAATAATCCTTTAGGTGAGTGTATACATACACACAAAGAAGTGACCATATACTAGACATTAATAAAAAGCAGATACCCAGTCATTCTTAAGCAGTTACCTGTCATTTGGAAGACCGTTTTAGCCATGGGCCAATTTACAAGGTACTCAAATATCAAGTCCTCGCCTTCAATGTAATCTCCATTCACATCCGTGGGCCATGTCTTCAGCACAACAACAGACATCAGCTTCCCAAACTTTGTGATATCATGTTTCTCCAAAAGAGCTGAAACAGCTCTGCCAGATTTATCCTAAACAGTAAAAATTAAAACATGCACAACATTTAAGTAATCTAAGTAGCGCAATCATCCCATGTGCAGTCATGCAGGTGCGATGGAGGAGAGCTCAAAGTCTTGAAGAGAGATATACTGAATTAATATTTAATGAATGCAATAATTGAAAGAGCAATGTGTGAGAATCTTTTTGATCAAGACCATTTTTTGTGTCTTTAGGAGTTTTTAATTACATATATCCATTCATTCAAATAAAGCCTTGTAATAGTACTTATAAGTTTTTAAAGAATTGATGTAGAAGCTTAAATGGTTTACATAATTTTTCACTGCTTTATAGGAATTGCATTTGAATACACACAAAAAAGATATCTTTAAGCTTATACATTTGCATGATATAGTACAAAGCATTTATTAACTGCTTATTCACCACTTATCAAAACCATACCTGACAAACAACCGCAATTGCCTCCAATGCACATTTCTCCACTGTGCTGCATAACACTGGACTTGTCTTGGTCAGTTCTTGCATCTTGTTGGAGTATATTCCAATTTGATCCACAGGGAGTTCCTAACACACAAGCACACACAATTAGTTTTGTTTCACAGGTACAGATGTAAAGCATGTAAACACAAACACAAATCCAGTCTTACTTGTTTTAGTTTTCCTTCAAAATCCTCCATGAAGGTGGTTCTCCAGAATGAAGTGCGTCCCTCATGACTGAAGGATAGTGAGAGTAACTTTTCCCATACCTAAAAAGAGAGACAATTGGAATTTAATTGTCCATCTACGTCCCAATTTACTGCATACGTGACATGGCTATTGCACTAGGGAAAAAAAGAACAATTTTAATATAAAACGTAACAGGAATCAACATATACATCACTGCCATTCATTTCTGCTTACCTTAATTTCAAGGGGTACAGAAAACTGCACAGTTGTCCATCCATTAAGAAGTTTATTTTTGAAGGTAGTTCTCCGCCATTTCCTCATTGTTTCTAGCATCTCCCCAAATGACTCTCCATGAATTATCTCTCTTGACTGGAATAGAAGTTTAAGTTACTATGTATATCTCTACATTTTGAATATTTCTTTTACATAAAAAATCTCTTTAAAATAAACTTTAACGTAGCCATTTTTTTCCTACAATTGCATTGCTTGCATTTAAACATTAAAACTTAGCTGGTTTGTATTTTCAGCTTGGCTGTGTACCTTGCTTTTAATAAGGAACATCAAAAATAAGACTTTTTAAAAACACATAGAACACAAGATTAACAAATCCCAAAACTGCCCAAATGTTTGCTAGAGGGACCACAAGTTTCATTATTTTTTCCATTATACAAGATAGACAAAAACCAATAATAAAGCTGTTACTGTAACCTGCTCCTGACATTTAAAGACTTGACTATGGCTTGGTATGGAGACATAAAAATGCAGCCTTTCCAACAGGTTGACATGTGATTCTCACCTGGGAATCCGCATGGTTGTATGCCGTGATTATCAGACAGACCAGATCAAGGAAGTAAAGAGGAACATCTAAGCGGTTTGTGTCTGTTGTATGATGGCAGATAGAACCAAGAAGCCTTACTGCAGTTTTCAGGCAACACTCTCCATATTTGTCATCAAAACTATGGGGGAAGATATTTTTATCATTGTTGTGTACACATTAAGGTTGCTATTAATATAGACACTGAAATGTATAGATATTACAGATATAATTGCAGAGATACTACAGTCACAGGTGTTTACCTTTTACTACCTTGGTTTTCTCTGTTGATGAGATGATGTACCAATTCTTTCAAGGCCTGCAATCCGAATAACAAAAGACATGTAATTTAAAGGCATACACTAGGCATTACTAATCTTGCGATTACTGTTTTATTTTGGGCCACCTGGGGGCGAACATAAAAGGAAATTGTGTATTAACAAACACTTTGCCAACACAGAAGGAGGACATCAGATGAGATAAACCACGGTGACACAGGCTGTTGCATCCCGTTCAATGGCAAGCTCTGAAAGAATCAAGGTTAGTTGGCTTGAAAATGCAGGGTTAGGGGTAGCGTTAATGTGGTTCATCACAGAGTGACAGGCGTAGCCTATTGTCTTGTCTGTATGACAGTGAACTCTGTGTGTGTGATTTAAGAACATAGTTTAGGAATAAAAAAGTCTAGTGTTTAAACATTTTGAGAAAGCTTTTTTTTTCTAAAGCTAAATCTACCTTTGAAGTTTTCACTTCTTCACACATAATCCTGGAGGGACTGCTTATTTACACATCCAATAGTTACAGAGCAGAATTTATTATTCATTTGGACTCATGTCTATGGCCATCTAAGTCCAATATTCAATCAATTTTGTATCTGATTTGGTCTCTCCCAACTCCTAAAATTTCTGGCTCTTTAGCTGCTATATGTTCTCCAATGTTCACCAGCTAGTGGCTGTGTCTGTCTGCTGTTTGGTGCTGAGCAGGTAGTGTACAGTGGGTTTTCAGAGCTTTTCCACAGAAAACAGCTGGCTGCTGCATACAAAGACAACAATATGAGAGCTGTGAGAGTGAAACAAATCAGTGAAGTTGCAGCAACAGTTGAACAATGAGCTTACAATCATTACAAAGCTCTGTAAAGCCAAGGGAAGCTGCAGGTTCAGGTGATAATTCTGAACCCCTTTCACAGTGTCACATTGTCATTAGATACATTGTTATTCTAGGAATATCTATAGCTGCTTTATATATACATACCATGTAGTTAGGATAAGTTATTCCAGATTTGATACTGAACTGCATGTAATGAAGAATGTCTAGGAGGTCCACTTGCACACTGGATATGAAGCTTGGTAAATCATCCACACGCAGCAGAGACATCCAAGAGTGCACAAGAAGGCGATCAATGTCGGCCAGGTATGCATGGTCTTTCATAATTCCGATCACACTCCTAATTTAACGTCAGAGTTGATTATGATGAGCAGGTGGTGAGGTTAAGAAACAAACAATTAGAATACCCCAGGGATCAGGAGTGGGAACCATCAAATAATGCATATAAATAAATTTCAACATGATGTCATCAAAATAATAACTATTACAGAAATTTTACTATTTTTGACCCGGAGCACTGACTTCCTGGGGTCTCAGCTGGTTGCCTGGCAACCTCATGGGGATGATGTATTTCCTAAAATGTGGAGCCATTGCTTTAAGACGTTTGGGGGTTATGAAATACTAGGATAAAAGATTAACCATTACTTTGGAATTTCTGGTTATCAAAGTAAAATACTGTAACATCTCTTACTGTTATTTAGGGCCACTGACAACACAGTTTTTGCAGTTTTGTTTAAACATTTTATCCAGATATTCAAAAAAGGTATGTAGGTGTACTCAAGTCTTTTTAGGAGAAAAAAAACCCCATACCTAATATTACCATCCCTGGAGACATGTGTTCCTTTGCTCCCTCTTAAGCCTGTCCAGGAGTCAAACTGTGGATTCAAGACAGGTGGAACTGGCTCAAATGGCTTGCTTTCTCCTCTCAGTAGGTGAATCAGAGGGATGACCAAGACCCACTTCTCAATATGGTGCTGTCTAGCACTGTTGCAAAACATCTGAACAGCCTCTGCAACACTATACCAGTGGAGAAGACAGTGTTTAGTTTCATTATTTTTACATTTGTTTTACATTTTTACAAGTTTTTAAATGATTTTCTAAATGTTCAGCATCTACACTTAAGTGCCAATATAACAAACAAAGAAAAACACCAGCACCTCCTCTTCTCCCTACTCTTTTGATTTAATTACACCGTTGTTGGTAAGCAATGAAATGATACATAACTGCCAACACCTGTTAAGAAGTGTTACAGGATGGATGTACCCTTTTAACATACAAGGCCAATGACATGCTTTGCATGTTTTTTAGTATAAAGCTCAGTTCAGTTTCCTCCAACTCTCGTGGTCTCTTATTTTATGTTTAAGTATCTGATCACACAACACAAGTGCTAATATTATATTATCGTTTCCTTTTATTTATTTCTAAATTATAAGCTGTATTGTGATTATAATAATCTATTGTATCGATAACAATATTTGTTTTATGGTAACTTAAAACACATATCACTGACCTCTTTTGATTTGCTAAAGGGGTTGCAAAGTCTTTCCAAAAAGAGGAGAAATGGTGTTGTGGCTTGTTGGGCAGGCAAAGAAGTTCACATATACTAGAAAATTGATCCTTCACATCGTCTTTCAGATACTTGTTGTAAATAAGCAAACTAACAACTCCTGCGTGCAGAGGTGGTAAGAGGGATTTTGTATTTTTTTTCTGCTTTCTGGGATTGATGTTTTCCTCCAGAGCATGTTTGAGCAGGATTTTCACCTAGAGAAAGTAAAGGAAGGAGGTAAGAACAAGTCTGATAATAATTCGTCCTGAAAACTGTTTAATCAATTCAATTTGTCTCATGTGTTAAAATCCCAGAGATTTACCTCTTCTATACCATATCTCAATCCCCACGGTCGTGTTATGCCATCATGAAGTAAAGGATTGCTGTATGTGTAAAAGAACTGTTGCAGCAGGAAAAAGAAGTTGTCCACATTTGGTTCATTCCAAGTTGTAAGAAGGTCAAAGATGATATTTAGCATCACCCTGCCTGCTAGGTCTCTCCCTTTCATTACAACTTCTTTGGTCGAATCCCAAAGCCAGAACCTCTTCTTCAGTTCGAGATGGATCATATCATCATACTGGTGCCATTCGCCTTGAAGGTCCAAAAGAAATAAAATTAATAAGGAAGCTTTATGCTATTTCATGTTTATTTTTTCATGCTTTTCCACTTAATTGGTTAAGAGCTTTACGTACACTACATATTAGCATAAACAAACTACAGTACAGCTGATCGGATAAAGAGAGATCTGAAAATCTCAATCTTGCTGTCTAGCATTGCACACATGCATCTTACTAATGGGCGGAAAGACTCAGACCCTGTCTTAGATCTTAGCACTTGCTGTCCCCTGTGGTGACCCAAAACAAACTTGCCAGTGTTTTCTGGTGGACAAACTATGTAATTAAGATACAGTTACTAATTAACTCAAATATATTTTTATAATATTTTGAGGCATTTCTATACTGCCATACCAATAATCTACAATAAGATAGTAATGGCTGATATCTCAAGCATGTAAACATGTAATAGCAGTAGCTGTTACACTCACTGCCTGAGTGTAGAATATAAAGTGAATCTTGATTACCTTCATGTGTTAAAAAATCCTCTTTGATTGCTAGGCACCTGTTGACATATTGATTTCCATCTTTTTGGAAGATGATCTCATACATGCTCTTATAGCCATTTTCACTGTGCTTGCAAATGACATATTTGTAGGGAATGCTCTCATGAATTATGCTCTTAGGAATCATAACTTGTCCCTCCACAAGATATTGCTTGTCCTCTAGAGACCTGTGAAACACAGCAGTTATTATTTGTGACTGGATGGGCAAAGATGTGACAAACTCATTTTTTCAAAAAAAAAAAACAATCCAGTGAATAATAGTCACTATGCTACTAGGTGGTGAAGAAAGCTAAAAGTAACTTCTTTTATTTTAAAGGCCCATAATCACCATCATTTCATTGTTTTAATGGATTTTAGTGGATAACTTACAAAATTTACAAATTTACAGTTGTTTTGGTATAATTGTGAAGCATATTTTTTTCAAAAGAAGTCATACCTAGAGAAGAACATTCTCCGGCCATTTTTCTCCCATTTTCCAAACAATTTTTCAGATCTTAAGAAAATAATATCCTTTTCTGGATCCAAATGAAAATCTTTGGAAGTGACAGCATGGAAGTACACAGGTATACATTCACTGGTTGGTAAAAGAAAAAAATAAAAGTCAAATAGATATATGTTAACTTCATATTTTCTTTATAAAATTAATAATGCAATATCAAAATATTTTGTAACTGATGACATTAGTGAATTACAAATTCGAACAAAACACCATAAAAGCCAGACTATGTAAGAAGCTTTGCTAAGAACATCACATAAATACTATATAAATATAGCAGATTAGAAGAAAAAACAAACAATTGTAAAGTTTCTTAGTACCCAAAACTTACATTTGTGGTGTCTGAAGTTCAGCGGATGATTCCATAATATTTGGTCCAACACCCACCTTCTCATCACTCTGACTGGGAGGCAAGGAGGGTACTGGTGACATGCTGGAGACATCTACATCTCTGTTGCCTGGCTGCTGTTCGTGTCTCTTTGTCAGGTGTGTGCTTGTTTTCTCACTGGATTTTGTGTCAACAGCCTGTGAGAAAAATAAAAAAGCTGAAGAGTAATTACCTGATTATCAGGATATTATCATATCTACTACGCAATACATACAGTTAAAGTGTAGGCTTATCATGTCTGTCAATTCTCTCAAAACTCATATTATTGTCTTTAGTCATAAATAAAGGCATTGGACACCAAAACACAGAATTACCACCCTAAAGCTGCTCATGGTTGGCAAATAGACTGATAATTCATTTTACACAGTTAATAACTTTTATCTATGATTATTGCCATAACACCATGGTTTTAATGTCAGGCTGATGAAAATAATTACAGAATTAATTTCTATAGAAAATAAGTAAAATTCAATAAATATTTTGTTATAAGCTAATAATTTGGGTTTAAGTCAGTTTGAGGGTAAAAACTGATGTAAAAAATGTTTTTGACAGATATTCACCTCAGAGCTTTTGGCTGTTTTCTTTGTTACTGGACATGAATCAGCAGAATCTCTGGCTGCTTTGTCTTCTTTGCTGTCGGTTTGTTTAGCGAATTTATGTTGTTTAGACCAGGTGTGATTTTCATCGTCATCTGGCATCCCAGAAAGATTTTGTGTCTCGTGAGATATTGTCTTATCTTTATCTTGTTCACCGACGGGCTGCTTTGCCATGGGATCACATTCTTGAGGTTTTTGCTCAGATGATTCAGATGCAGTGGAGACAGTTTCTTTAGCTGATGTTAGAGATGACACAGAGGTAGACAACGGCCCAGAATGATTGTCACCCGGCTTGTCAGCAGGAATTTGCACTGTGTCAGTGCTGTCCTCTGGTCTAATACCTGGTGGGGCCTCAGTTTGTTGCTCTGTCAGTTTATCACTACCAGGTATATGACAGGGTGATGTCATGGAAACTGACAGGTTTGATCTAGCAGCTGCCTCACTTTCAGAAGCTTCTGTAGGTAGCCTCTCTTCCTTCTTACAAGTCTCTGTGACTTGTGGGTTCCTGCTTGTGACTGATTCGCCAACTGAGAAAATCTGATTGGGGGGTGAAGGTGTGGCTTCTTTTTGCAGCATGGCTGGGCTAGCAGTGTTATGTGATGAGTCCTGTGTTGTAGCACCATCTCTGGTGGGCTCTATGTCATCGCTAGCTGGCTGCTCCTGTAAAGAGTCTGAATAGTTGGCTTTATCATCTGGCCTTCCAAAGAGATTTTGTGTCCCATGAGAGACTGTCTTTTCTTTATCTTTTTCAGAGACAGGCTTCTTTGCCATGGAATCACATTCTTGGGGTGTTTGCTCAGACAACTGAGGTACAGCTGTGCCAGTTTCTTTAGCTGATGTTAGTGATGACACAGAGGTAGACAACGGCCCAGAATGATTGTCACCCGGCTTGTCAGCAGGAATTTGCACTGTGTCAGTGCTGTCCTCTGGTCTAATACCTGGTGGGGCCTCAGTTTGTTGCTCTGTCAGTTTATCACTACCAGGTATATGACAGGGTGATGTCATGGAAACTGACAGGTTTGATCTAGCAGCTGCCTCACTTTCAGAAGCTTCTGTAGGTAGCCTCTCTTCCTTCTTACAAGTCTCTGTGACTTGTGGGTTCCTGCTTGTGACTGATTCGCCAACTGAGAAAATCTGATTGGGGGGTGTATGTGTGGCTTCTTTTTGCAGCATGGCTGGGCTAGCAGTGTTATGTGATGAGTCCTGTGTTGTAGCACCATCTCTGGTGGGCTCTATGTCATCGCTAGCTGGCTGCTCCTGTAAAGAGTCTGAATAGTTGGCTTTATCATCTGGCCTTCCAAAGAGATTTTGTGTCCCATGAGAGACTGTCTTTTCTTTATCTTTTTCAGAGACAGGCTTCTTTGCCATGGAATCACATTCTTGGGGTGTTTGCTCAGACAACTGAGGTACAGCTGTGCCAGTTTCTTTAGCTGATGTTAGTGATGACACAGAGGTAGACAACGGCCCAGAATGATTGTCACCCGGCTTGTCAGCAGGAATTTGCACTGTGTCAGTGCTGTCCTCTGGTCTAATACCTGGTGGGGCCTCAGTTTGTTGCTCTGTCAGTTTATCACTACCAGGTATATGACAGGGTGATGTCATGGAAACTGACAGGTTTGATCTAGCAGCCGCCTCATTTTCAGAAGCTTCTGTAGGTAGCCTCTCTTCCTTCTTACAAGTCTCTGTGACTTGTGGGTTCCTGCTTGTGACTGATTCGCCAACTGAGAAAGTCTGACTGGTTGAAGAAGGTGTGGCTTCTTTTTGCAGTGTGGTTGGGCTGGCAGTGTTATGTGATGGGTCCTGTGGTGTCGCACCATCTCTGGCTGGCTCTGAGTTATCAATGGCAGGCTGCTCCTGAAAAGTGTCTTAATAGTTACCTTAGCAGATATCAGTTTTAGATTCATAAACCTTTCCCTTAAAGCTTCTCTGGTCGTAGAAATTTCCCTCAGTTGGTTGAGATGTGTGTAGGCAAAGAACCACATTTTTTTCAGAACACAAATTAAAATAATGGATAACATCCATGTTGAGGAATAAAATGTATTAAACATATAAATAATATATATGAAAAAATACAAATGATATGTCATCTTCCATCGTTTCAGTATTCATCAGCTAGTGAAACTGAAATATTAGCTGTCTTAACAAGATAGATATGTCAATTTGCACTTGGAAGGTATGCTAGGCAAACTGTGTCACTATGATAACTATAGTGGGACAACAGTGTGGATTTGTGCATTTTATATTAAATAAATTTGAACTACTCAAAACTATTCCCCTCTCCCTGAGAGCAGGGGGATTAATTATCAACCCTCTACAGACGGCTGAAGAGACCCCAACAGAATGGGGGGTGGAGAGGTCACTTTCTCTAAGTGCTATTCCTGAGCAGTTGATGGTAAAACTGGCACCTTTTGATTCCGAAGCTTCCAGCGCGATGCCTGACTGTTAAACTGACAAAAGGGACAGTAACCAGCACTTAGCATTTCCCTTAACAGCCTATCAGAACTCCCCTTTAGCTCCCCCAAGTGGACGAAATAAGTATTACATACCATTGTTGGAAATTCCGTTGTTTTCCTGTTACCAAATGCTTAACTTAGGAAGGTACAACTGTTTGACCAGTGAGGTTTGATTGTGGAAAATATCTGATTATAATACGCGCAAATAGATTTTCTTTTCCTTCTCTTCGGCTCCGCTCCGTGCATCTCCCGGCAACGCCCTAAGAATCGACCAGCGCAACAAAGTCTTTGTTTCGCTTGAAGCTACACACGCGAAGTGCCGCGACATCAATTTGTCCCTCAGTTCCAGCAACTGTACTTGTTTTATTTTCTTTCTTTATTTTGTTTTGTTAAAGTTATCAGTCCGTTAAGTTACACTAGTTAATTAAAGAACGACCCAGTTCTTTTTAAGCTTTTTCGTCGAGCCAACTTCACCGAGGTCAGACCAAGCCACGTGGTCTCGCCAGCGGCAACGAAGGAAACCTGAAACAGCCGAATTGCCAGACGGATGACGACCAACCCTTGAGGTTTTTCTTCAGACATGGAGAACCCTGGAGAATCCCTAGCAAAAAGCCAGGATCGGGCAGCTAGCGTGGGACCCGTGCAACAGGCCAAAGCAGGCCGTTGACAAGCAGTAAGACTTAACAAACATTCTGTGGTCAGTGACGTCCAATAGTTGCTAATCCATTTTTCTTTAGTCCAGCATATGGAATCTTTATACCCCTAGACAAATTTAACCGAGTTATCATCTAATTGCATTTGTTAGTTGCCATATGAGTCAA
Source organism: Micropterus dolomieu (assembly GCF_021292245.1). NCBI lineage: Eukaryota > Metazoa > Chordata > Actinopteri > Centrarchiformes > Centrarchidae > Micropterus > Micropterus dolomieu. The sequence goes on from NC_060154.1 coordinate 10,601,453, forward strand.
ATGCTTCCCACAATCGAATCTCCATTCTCAGTGTTCAGCCATTGTTTATTGCCCTGATGTATTTAACCACCATTTTAAATAGCTTTAGTTATTAATAAATTAACTGTAATAAAGGAAGTGTGTGTGTTGCCCATTTTAACGTCCCTGCCAAGAGAATTGACCCTTTATATATGAGACTGACTGATTGATTTAAGATAATTGAGCGATTATTAACTAACTGATCACTAGTGAATAATTGTATAATTATTAAAAGCTACCTAGAGGTCCGGAGACTCTAGGATAATAACAACTTCGGTGGTGCCCCGAAACGAGAGATTTTTATGATATTTTATGAATATTAAACTTCATAATTGGGTATTAATTCTAATACATTTATTAAAATTCATACGTAGATTAGACCTGCTACATAACTTATGTGACTGCCTTTATTTTACCTCATTATCTCAGTAGACCACGACGCAATACTTTATTTTACACCAAAAACACACATTAGTTAGCTCCTCATACTTTTCAAGAGCTACTTTAGTTGTACCATACAACACTAAGCTGTGCGTGCATTTCCACTGCAGCTTCACAGCAAGGGATCACCATGCTGACCAGCACTTTTGTCCAGTATATTGACACATTCAGCACTATTTGGTCAGCTGAAATATTGCAAGGAAAGATTGATAAGTAAGAAACTAGTAAAGCTAGTACAATAAAATCCTGCAGATGACAGGCTGCCAACCAGAAACACTTCCAACATGTCATTGTGGTAAACAATGGCTTTTACTATGCTATGTAGTCCTGTGGAAAACTACTTTTGCTGCACTAGCATAGCTTGATTAGTCCTGATTTAATTGTCCCGGTATACCCAACCCTATCACAAAACGGAATTTACTTTCTGCATCCGTAGACGCTCCAAAAGGTTTACATTTAGTGGCCACCTCATTAGATACACCAGTACAGTCTATATAACTAGAGAACACAGCTGAATTCAACCTTTACAGAACTTGTGATCTTCAGTTTTTGTTGACACTGTCAAAGAGGTGTTAATTCAACTATATTTATGATTGAGATCATGGTGGTGGTGTTGTACTGCACTGCATAACAGTATATTAAAGAAATTTTCAAATTGATTCTAAACACATTGCTGCCATACCTTGTTTTTATAAGCTTGTTTGCCGCCCCTAGATAAAGTCGATTTAAACTAGCAGACAGAATAACGTGTCAGTTTTAGGAAGAGAAAGTAAGAGTATGTTGGTTGGGGCTGTAAAAGAACAATGGATGGACTCTCTTTCTGTTTTGTTTTCTTTGTACACTTTAAATGAAAATTATGCCAATTGTTTCTTATCCTTTTCACCTTTTCTTGTTCTTCTTTAACATCTTGATCCTCCCTTTGGTTCTTCTCCTCAGCAGTGACTGAGGGTTTATGTGCTGCTGTGGCCACATCTGGGAAACAATTCATGTTATGTGACATATTAGATATCCACAGTAAATGTGTTAGTTTAAATCTTTTATATACTCCTCCATGTAAATAACAGGACAATAAATTACAGACTTAAGTTTTATGGTAAACCAAAGTGGACTTTCCCCTACCATAGAGATAATAAATACTTCATTAAAGTCTATGTACAGCACAGAAAACAATGTTATTGGCTACGAAAAACACATTACTTTCTATCAGAAGACTAGGTATACAGATTACATTATTTCTCAGTCTTATTCTGGTTAAAGATCCACCAGCAGGATTGTTTTATGGTTGCACATGACACAGCTTTATATGACTTGAAAAACATGTGATCTCAATATAGGAAGTAATTTAACACCGATACAGTGTCATGATTTTTAATAAATCAATAGTTGGATGTGTGGATGACAAAATAAGTGTAATTAACAGAAATCCCATATAATTACAGTGGGGGAAATAAGTATTTGACCCCTTGCTGATTTTGCAGGTTTGCCCACTTACAAAGAATGCAACGATCTATAATTTTAATCAAATGTACATTCTAACAGTGAAAGACAGAATCCCAAAGAAAATTCCAGAAAATCACATCATATGAATTTATAAAAATTGATAACCATCTGATGAGGAAAAACAAGTATTTGACCCCCTGGACAAACAGCATGTTAATATTTTGTAGAAAAGCCATTATTGGCCAGCACAGATGTCAAACGGTTTTTATAGTTGGTGACAAGGTTTGTGCACATTTCGGCAGGGATGTTGGCCCACTCCTCCCTGCAGACAGCCTCCAAATCATTCAGGTTCCGAGGTTGTCGCCTGGCAACTCGAATTTTAAGCTCCCTCCAAAGATTTTCAATTGGATTCAGGTCTGGAGACTGGCTAGGCCACTCCAGAACCTTGATGTGCTTCTTCTTCAGCCACTCTTTTGTTGCTTTGGCGGTG
>NC_060154.1:10603941-10611875 GCF_021292245.1 Micropterus dolomieu
AGCCTTGTGCAGATCAACAATCTTGTCCCTGATTGTCCGTAGAAAGCTCTTTGGTCTTGCCCATGGTGCTGATGTTGGATGCTGGTTGTTTGGGTGTTGACAGGTGTCTTTTATACAGGTAACAAGGTGAGGCAGGTGTATTTGATGTAGATAATTGGTTGGGATTGGGGCTGTGTCTTAAAGAAAGACTAACTGGCTTGTAGGAGCCAGAATACTTGCTGTTTGGTAGGGGGTCAAATACTTGTTTTTCCTCATCAGATGGTCATCAATTTTTATAAATTCATATGATGTGATTTTCTGGAATTTTCTTTGGGATTCTGTCTTTCACTGTTAGAATGTACATATGATTAAAATTATAGATCGTTGCATTCTTTGTAAGTGGGCAAACCTGCAAAATCAGCAAGGGGTCAAATACTTATTTCCCCCACTGTATATTTCACCCAATAACCATAAGATATTCACAAAAAATAGTTTGCTGGTACACTTACCCTGTGTCCTATTCTGAGTCAAGATAAATAACTTGTAGCCACATTCAGGACAGAATCTAAATGACTTTTCCACTTTATTTCCACATTCTGGGCAAAACATGATGTACCTGATTGACAGACAACAGATAACAATGAGGGCAAATATTTTGATGTAAGCCTGCTTGTTGAGCATTATGTATTTCAGAAAGAATATACCATACCATTAAACTTAATGGTAATTCAGCCCATTATAAAACTAAAAAAGGATTTAGATCTTACTTTGTTATGCATGTAGTAGCTTTGCAACATCTAAAAAAGACTGAAGTAACTTTGCCTCACTTCCTTCTTCCTCTTTGTCTGCCTTTTTATTCTTTCAACGAGCTGAATGACCTGAGTAGCACTTAAAATTCAATAGTCGAAAATAATACCATATAATAATAATAATAATAATAATAATAATAACAACAGAAGCAAAATCTAGTAAAATCTTGTAATACAAAGACAATTTTTAAAAATAGCCTACCTCTCAGTATGACTAACCTCAGATTCACTATTACAGGAACAATAATATAATATAATAATAATATTTAATATTCTAGTCAGCATAATTTAACATATCTTTGTTGGAAAACACCTACCTTGTTTGCTCTACTTCCTTACATGGTTGAAGCTGCTAATCTGAGCTGAAAACTGATCTTACATAGCTTACTGACGGTAATGAATTTACTTTCATTTTCATTTACAGAAAGAGGTGTGGCTACTTTGTTTTTTCTGCATAAATTCTTTCGATTCTAAAGTGACATCTTCAAATTGCTTGTTTTGTCTGACCAACAAAGATATTTCATTTATTCTCCTATATGACAAAGAAAAGAAGCAAATCTTAACATTTGAGAAGTTGGTATTAGTTGAAATTAGTATTATATATAGACCAACTTTAGAGAGCATAAAGTGCAATAAAGATATTTCTAAATAGTATTTCAGAAAACTATATTATCTTTGTACAGTAGACTTTAAGACCAGTTCTCCTGAACAAAAAAAAATTATTTTTTTTACAGTCCATGCAATCTATGTTCACAGTAAAGTTTCTGTAAGTATGGAAACAATGCAAATGTTCTAAGATTATTTCAATAACATTAAGAAATCATACAGAAATACTGCTCCCGAAAAGTATCGCTATCATTATCAGTAGTATTATTATGCTAACAATTCATACAGTTCATTGACATGTTCCACAACCTTCTGATAAAGCACTGATACACACAGTCATACTCATTGGTAGCCATTAGGTGGCAACATTAATCAATCTAAAACCCTTCTCCTCTACCCTTACTCCCTATCATGAAACCACAGTGAGAAAAGGTTATGACCACATCTAAAATTGGACATATTTAATTAAAACACGGCACACATAATTAAAATGCACTATACACAATAGGAACATAACTTACTCAACTGGCAAGCAAAAGGTCTGCAAAAGTAGATCAGTCCAAACAAGCCACTGTACCAAGAGAGCTAAGGAGCAGGCAGTGGGGTTAAGAAAGGCAGACAACACTGCACAATGTCCAAGTGAAGTACTATTGCTGAGCAGAACCAGAGTAGATATTAATGGAGCACTGCAGCCGTGCTACTGAAATGCTGCTTTTGCTACAAAATGTAGTGTAGACAAGGAGTGAATGTTGAACAGAAGTGTTGTGCCAGATGTATTTACAATACCAGATAACATTTTCACTGTATGCCAACAATGGCAATAATAAACAATTACACCCCATCTGTAGTTTGAATGTGTTGTATCATAGCTTTAAAATCCCATTCTGGAAATGTACAATTAATTTTGGAGGCAAAAATGTAACATTCACCATACAATAAAACAAAACAGGCAGGGCTGTAAAAGGTGACTGAGAGAGATAAAACATGACAACTGGAAGAAAAAGTGCAGTAAAGAAGAAGGCTACAGGGAAGAATGACCTTTAAAATTTAATTAAATTCAGCATTAAAGCTTTTCCAAAGCACCTGAAACGTCTATTTTAATGGCACTGAAATGAAATAGCTGGGTATGTGGAGTTCATGTGGGGTGAATGTGGGGAATATTTTCCTTCCAAAATGCATGCATGCATGCATAATACCCAAGATGGCATTTATGAGGGAGGAAAATCACACTATTTTCTTCTGCCTCTGAAGTCAGTGCTCAAGGAGAGTGCTAAATCATATCATGTCATTGCTAGGCAGAATTGTTGACCGTGCTAACAGGCTTGGACTGTGTATGTGTGTTTGGGTGTGTGGGGGCTAATCTCAGTGCTGGGCTATTGAGTCCTCCTCCTCTTCTTTACCACCCACACATCTCTTTCACACACACACACACACACACACACACACACACACACACACACACACACACACACACCACTGCAGTCACTAGCCAATCACTACCTCTTTCAATTGCTTTTACCTGCGTCATTCTGCATGTGTTGCCATGGGGATCACTGATGCTCCCCCCACATTTTGTCTCTCTGCCTCTTCCAGTAAAAGGATGAAGCTGATTTGTGGCTGATGATGCAGACGGGCTGCAGACGTCATCACTTCCCTTGGGAAGGCGGCCTATTTACCAGTGGGCACAAATTATACCAAGCTGCCCAACATATTTATGGAACCACATCTAATCCCAGCCTGCCAGAAAAACATCTCTCTTTCTGCATCTAGCTCCATTCATCTCACAGAAATGTTGTTCCTTCTGAGGCATATTTTTATCCCTTGAACTGAGATGAAAACTCTTGTGAAGGTTTTGAAAATTTTTGTTTTAATATCTGCACCGTTTTATCTGTGATACTGTATAACTAATGGGAGATTACTGTCACATACTTACCCTCCACAAAGAGGTCAGAGGTCAGTTACCCAAGGAGCATTAGCCCCAGAGCTGGCAGAACTTCAGTGTTTTGAGCATTTAGCTGTCGTACCAGGGACAGATAACAGTGAAGGAAGTTGGCATGACATTACTTACAGGTTTCTGACTGGTCGTCTTGAAACCAGGAAATAGTGTTTACTTTTTTTGGAGGCTGCCACAGTGAGATTTCATATCTTTCGATATCGATAATTAGTATCAAATAGTTTTTTCTTTCAAGTTTAGAGGCTGATTTTTGCTCCTAAGTGAAAGTTGAAGAAACCTTATGGTTAATTGTGGCTTAAACTTTTCTTTATGGTCAACACTTGATGCCAAACGGTGGATCAAATCTGAGATAGAACATTCAAAATATTTATGATAAAATCTTAACAAATATTAAAGTAAAATTAAGTAACAGAATAAACATCTTAAAAAGAAAAATTAAGTCCTAATTTGTGTATGATTCAAGTGAATAAAATCAAACATTTATTGAATATTTATTAAACATTTGTTATATTGTTATTGAAAAAAATTATATTGCGATAATTATTGTTGGTGTTTTATTGTCCAGCCCTATGTGGCAACTGAAGTTGGTGCAGATACTCAAGGTTTAAACTGGACCTGAGGAAGCAGGAGCTCAGCTATTATTCTCCTAATAACAGTAACATAGTAATCTTGGTGAGTAATTCTCTGCAAAGACAGTTATTAGAGGCAAAAGGAAAGAGACCAAACTAATGTTGACAACTAGGCCTACTGGTTAATGTGATCAATTGTTGTTGCATAGTCGCTGTGAATATGGTAGGTAGAGGTATTTACCACAATAAAGGACATGCCCAGGCCACCTTATCAAATTTCTAGTCATGCTTTCAGGAACAGTACTTTCAATGAGTAACACATGGGTAATGACAGGGCATGATGCATGGGCAGGTAAAACTTCCCTTATACATAGTAAGGCTCCTATGCTCCTTCCCTTATATCTCCTTTAGTTTCTATTAACATATTTTTGAAAGCATTATTGCACTAGTAAAACATAATTTGGAGTTTGTATGTGCTGCTTTGTGCCTTTGTGGGAGTTTGTACCTACCTGTTATGCTGGACTTGGAATGGACTGGCAAGTGCTGGTCTAATCCTACAGAGGGAATCCATATTTCACACTGTGGAAACCACCCTTCAGACTTTCCTCCACGACCTTCGCTCTTTTCCTTTCATTTCATCCATCTCTGTCCACAGTTTTGTTTCCTGATTCAGGATTCTTGCAGCTACAGTGTTTCCTAGTTCAAACAGACATGCATATTATAAAGCATATTTACTCCAGACCTTTTTCTTAAGTAGCATTATTTTTGAGTAAAAATACTTAAGTAAAAGTCAAGCACTCAAAAGTTTGCTTAAGTACAAAAGTATGAGCATCAGAATATACTTAGAATTACAAAAGTAAAGTAGGGCCTACTCATTATTCACTATGGCCCATTTCAGAATGTTATTAATGTTAATATTGGATTATTATTATAATTATTCATACCTTCATGTGTAAGGTACACATCACTCTATGGTTGGTAAGGGTGTGGCCAATTAAATAAATTACTTTAATTTCTTATAAAAACAACATAATTTATTTGTTGATTATATTGACATTATGTATTATTAATCTGAACCTGCAAAGTAACTAGTAACTAAAGTTATCAACTAAATGTATATGTATGTAATGTAATATTTGCCTCTGAACTGTAGTGGAGTATAAGGAAATAGAAGTACCCAAGTGAAGAACATGTAGTCTAAAATTTAACTAGGAAAGTAAGTGAGTAACGTTTACTTTGTTACTTTCCACCACTGTTTAGCCTTTTACAGCCTGAAGCAAGTAGCTAAAGCTTGTTAGGCAGCCTCTAAAAGGGTTAGCTAACAACTGTAACGAAAACCTGTTGGTGGGTAACATTTAGGTGAGGTAGCTAGCTAGCTAGTTAGCAATGATTAGTGCTGATTAAAAACAATAAATACCTGTAAAATGAAATGGCCTTTCGTTTCATGGTGGTTAACTGGCAGTAACAGTGTAGGGCAGTTCCCCTTCGAGGGAACTCGAACTGCGTCGGTTACGACACTATGGGAACGCCTCTAGGCGTAGCAGGTCTGAACGTGAATGAAATCACTCCAATCCTATTGGCTTGTTGCTAGAACGGTAAGGCGTGACGGAATAACCGGAGGAGTATAAAGCACACCTGTACACACTCATCATTAGCTTTTTTCTATTCAGCAGGCGCTCTGTATGTTGTTTGAAGAAAGCTCCAGTCCTACAAGCAGTGTGTCTTACCTGTAGAAGAGGGGTTCACAGCGTGATCTGTCGGAGGATTTCGGGACGGCTGAGGCTTTTTCCCGACCTTCATCCGCTGGCTCCGACGCTTCTCCCGCTCGCGGTTTGGATCCAGAGACGCTGCAGCAATCCGACTCCGAGGAGGTGGACGTACTCAGCATGGTGGACGATGACTTCCGGGTGTCGGGGCGGCGTCATCAGGCGGCGCCCGACTATGACGTGCTGCTGGAGGTGGTGACTAGAGCCGTGGCTAAGCTCAACATCAACTGGCCACAGGAGGAGCAGACACCACAGGCTAGTGGTAAGCTTGATGAAAGGTTTCTTAAGCACCAAGCGCAACCTCCAACCGGGCTCTGCCATTCTTTCCTGATTTACATGATGAACTGAGTAAATCATGGGGCAGACCCTTCTCTACACGGCTTTCCACACCCCGATCACTGAACTACAGTAATGTGATGGGGGTTAGGGACCGTGGTTATGGGAGGATGCCTCGGGTGGAGGATGCGCTTGCAAGCTATCTCTCCCCTCGACTTGCGTCCTCCCTGGAGAAGCGTTACCCTCCAAGCCATGTCGCACCACATCTACGCTCGTGGGGCGTACATGGCAGCGGGCCAGGCAGGTGCGAGCTTGCACACCATGGCGGTGCTTCAAGCCTACCAAGCCGACCTGCTACAGGAGATGGTTCAGAGGGGGGTCCCTCTGAGGAAGATCTGGCGGAGCTTCGCAGAACCACAGAGCGTTAGACGCAGGGCTAAGCGTTCCGCCAGTACCTCCCTCGCCAGTCTGGACCCAAGGCAGCTGAGGCTGCCAGGCGTAGGTCCCTTCCCTCTACGAGCTCCTACGGAGAGGAGAGGAAGCAGAGTGTCGCTTCTCGGGGGCCCCCCCAAGGAGCTGGGGCAGCGAGACGGCGCTCTCACCCTCAGCCTTCTGAGAGATGCGATCTGAGGACCTTCATCCAGTCCCGACGGAGCTCAGGGAAGACCGGGGTAGGGGAGTCTTTCCGTCTGATTTGGGTTACGCGCAAGTGTCTTCGTTCCCTATCAGTTTGGAAGGAAACTTGGTTCCTGTCCCAGGGGCCCGTGCTGCGAGGGTCTTGTCACTGGCTGGTCATTTTGACAGACGCCTCCCTCACGGGCTGGGGCGCGGTCATGGGCGGCCGCTTTGCAAGGGGATCCTGGCAGGTGCATCAGTCCGAGTGGCATATCAACTGTTTCGAGATGTTGGCCGTGTTCCAGGCTCTAAGGAGTTTCCTGCCCGATCTCCAAGGCCACCACGTCGTGGATCGTTCCGACAACACAGCGGTGGTGGCCGAATCACCAGGGCGGTCTGCGCTCGTGCCCTCTGTACAGACTGGCACGTCAGATCCTCCTGTGGTCCCAGCAAAGGTTACTATCGCTCAGGGCGATGTATCTCTAAGCACTTGACCCTTAAGATGGCCTTTCTCCTTGCTATCACCTCTCTGAGGAGGGTGGGGGATCTCCAAGCACTTTCGGTTCCCCGCAAAGCCTGGAGTTTGCCCCGGGGAATATTAGGGCTATCCTGCACCCTCGTCCAGGATACATCCCTAAAGTGCCTTCTTGTGCGGCAGGGTCCACAGTGCTGCAGGCATTTATCCTCCACCTCATGGAGTATTTACACTCTGAGGTCCTCCCGTTGGAGGAAGGCTGACCAGCTGCTAGTGTGTTTTGTGTCCCCCAGGGCTGGGCTCCCTGCATCCAAACATACTATTAGCAACTGGATTGTTCAGACTATTTCCCTGGCCTATCAGGTGCACGGTTTGCCTTCACCTGTGGCTGTGAGGGCTCATTCTACCAGAGGCATGGCGGCCTCTCAAGCCCTCCTTTCCGGGGCCTCTTTGCAGGATGTTTGTTTAGCGGCTGGCTGGGCCACTCCGCACACATTCATTCGGTTTTACAGTCTTGACCTTCCTTCGGCACCTGGCACTCGTGCGCTCTCCTCTTAGTCGTGCCACTTTATTGCACACTAGGGCAGGCGGGGTTTTCGGCACGGTTTAGTGGGTATCTCGTTCCCATAGTGTCGTAACCGACGCAGTTCGAGTTCCCCGAGAAGGGGAACGAGACACTGCGTCGGTGTGCTCCGGTTATTCCGTCACACCTTACCGTTCTAGCAACAAGCCAATAGGATTGGAGTGATTTCATTCACGTTCAGACCTGCTTCGCCTAGAGGCGTTCCCATAGTGTTGTAACCGACGCAGTGTCTCGTTCCCCTTCTCGGGGAACCATGGTTACATACGTAACCCGAGACGTTCTCCCATTAGCGCTGCTCTGCT
>NC_060154.1:10611975-10636698 GCF_021292245.1 Micropterus dolomieu
TTGGAGTGATTTCATTCACGTTCAGACCTGCTTCGCCTAGAGGCGTTCCCATAGTGTTGTAACCGACGCAGTGTCTCGTTCCCCTTCTCGGGGAACCATGGTTACATACGTAACCCGAGACGTTCTCCCATTAGCGCTGCTCTGCTCCACACCTGATGTGCCCGTAAATGTAAATCGTACTTGTATAGCGCCTTTCTAGTCTTTTCGACTACTCAAAGCGCATTTACACTACATCTGCATTCACCAGTCATACACTAACAGAAACTAGCATTCACACTCATTCATACACTTGCCCAAGGACACTTCGACACACAACCAGGGGGAGCCAGGGATTGAACCGCCGACCTTCCGATTAACTGCCAACCCGCTCTACCTCCTGAGCCACAGCCGCCACGCCCCGATGTGGGTGTGGTTGTGGTTATCCCACCTGAAAACCACAGACTATATATTAAAAAAACTGAAAACAGACTAACTAACTAAACTACTAAATCTAAATACTAACTAACTAAATCTCTTTCCCATTTACACAAGACACAAGACACAAGAAGGTAATTATGACATAATAAAAACATTACAATTGATGAGCTACAACAGAACATATGATATGATAGGCCTACATTAAATAAAGTAGATACTTTATATTCTTTAACCTTGCACATAGTAAAATAGGTAAACAGATTTTAATTAATTTCTAAAAAGAGCATGTAAAAAAGAACTTGTATTGAATTGATAGGCTATTCTGTTATCAGCCAAAAACCATGTCATGTAAAAGGAGAAGGCGTCAAATGGTAGACATTTGGTGCAAGATGAATGGTATGAAAATAAAACAGTATCCTTCATAATAAAAGAAAGTTTCAGTTGTTCATTTTCCTTTTCTTTAGGCAAGAAGAGCATAAACACTAATAAACACATTTATTTTGATTATTAGAATTAGTTTTAGTCTTAGTCAGATCAAAATATTTTTCAAATCACACACGCTGTTTACAAACAGCATATCCAAGGTGAGCAGCTATGTGACTACAATAAAATCAGAGTAAGAATGAATAGCGCTGTTTGGAATTAAAGTGCAGTGGCCACATTCTGCTGCCATAAACATATTTTAATAGCTTTGTATCTATATGATGTGCATACAGCTTTAATTTTACATTCAGGGAATGTTCTCTAAATGTTCTCTAAAGGTTTTTTAAATAACCCCTTGAAGGTTATCTGTTTTCTGGGCAACATGTCCTTATACCTAAACGACAAAATAGCTTGATGGGATGTTAGCTTATTGTACAGTCACTAAATTAGGCAATCTTAAAGGCAAGTTGAAACCAGGAGACTTCCTGTTCATAGGAGCAGTAAATACGATGATCAACAACATTTACAGTATAGCAGGTAAATTTTGACCTAGATATAAACCCAAAACAATTGTGATCCTAGTATTGATCCCTGGGGTACATCATTATATACTGCAGTAAACTGGAAGTGATGCCTTCAATTTGTGCAAACTGCACTGATGAGTAAGATTATAAAATGTACAGACAAAACAATACTGAACCCTTCATGTGACACAGTATATCATAAATCTGTGTATGCTGTCAACACATGTCAGTATGGGGAATGTAGAGTATTCAAATGACCTGACTCGCATGTCTTTGGACTGTGGGATGAGAACTTTAAAAAAATAAACCACTGAGCCAATGTATCGTTTCAGTCCGGATGTGGCAGGTCAACTTGTTGTCCTCCCACATTCACTGCAGAGTTTTCATTATCTTTTAAGAGACATACAGTGTATACTTATAACAGGAGGAACATGTGGCTATAAAATCCTGTCTTCTCCTCAAATTAAAAGTATGTCTTTGTGGTTACATTTAGTGTTACACCAAAAACTAAGGCTCAAAGGTGAAATTAAAATGCATGAGACAGAAAGAACATTTTCCACAAAAGGTCATTTACATTTCTCTGTTTCATAGTCTGATTGGAAAATAGATGGAAACCACCATTTGAGATTAATGAGACACATTGCATAACACTTCTGTCACTAATATCACTCACACATTGGGAAGAGATATTGTTGCTTCTGTGGGACTGTTAGATTGTTGTAGCAGCAAAACAATAACAATAAATAGATTCATATAAGATTTGATTCGTTTTACATTACTGTAAAAAAACAACAAGCGGTACGCAAGATACGCAAGCCAGTATCGCAATGACTACACTCTCAGTAACAAACTTTGGAAAAAGACAGAATGTTACATAAGCAGCGTACTACATACATGTAATAAAATAATAATATATGGAGTAAGGTTATATTAAAATATAAATTCGTAAATATGGGATAACATTAGGGTGTAATGTTCCCCTCATGGCAGAAATACACACACTACTGTAACAGTAACATAAAATATATCAATCAAATATCGGATGCTTTTGTCTGTTTTTCTACAGCAGATCATGTTAAACCATGAAAAGGTGTAGGCCTGGTGAGGTTTTGTGGTTAAGTGTGTGAAATTGTCACTGTGTGTGTGTGTGCGTGTGTGGGCACAGGTGTGTTTTGTAAAAACCACCAGCACACATACACATGCACATACACACACACACACACACACACACTGTCACTCCTTGCATGGGGTTCCTACATCCTCTATGGAACTTCACCTACACTTTGAAACTACGTCATCAGGCCCACTGGAGGAGGTTAGTGTACATGTAATACATGTGACACAAATACATACGTTCCTCTGCTTGTCAGGATTGTTATTTAATTATTTACTACTGAACTACAGTACAAAACAAAACAAAAAACAAATATCAATATCAAAGACTTCCTCAAATTAACTGATTTAATTAACCAGTTTTTACCTCACACCTGGCCAGTGTGACACCTGACACCTTCACTGGCAGACTGACAGTTTGGGAAAATTACAACAAAATGTCATACACAGTTCCTCAGTTTGGAGAGTGGTGTGGGGGGAGGATGGAAGTGCTGCTGAAGGAAATGACATCTATATGGTTTTGTTTGACATCTGTTTCATTTTTGAGCACACATGCCCACACAAAGTTACATACCTGGCACTCTAACGTTACGACATTTATTTAGTAGTCTGCTTTGACAGGATGCCGAACACAACATTTAATAACTTCCATGAAAGCTTGCCAAACTAGTTGCAAGAGCAAAACAACATAACACTTCACATATGCGTTGGATTTCATTAGCTTTCAAACCACACATTGGCTTCACAAGAAATTCATATGTGAAGATGAAAGTAAGCCAACCGTTCAAGTATCTGTTTCACAAGAGAAGATGAATGCTTGTTTCTATAATTATCTTCAAAGGGTCCTTATCTGCTCTAATACCTTCCATTAATCACACATAACGTGCATGTCCAAACCACACATCAAACACATGTTGCTTAATACAGTGCAATATGTTCATGATCTCTTTTGGGCTCTGGCACAGTGGAAATTCCAACAACCAATCGATGCCAAGCTTTCCTGACAGCTCATCACTCTGTGCCTTGACTTGCAGCATTAACCCACAGCCACTGATGACAAAGGATTGCTTGATGCCTGTGTTTACTCCTCAGCTCACGTTGACTTGTGTTTGAGGAATTTAAAACATCATTTAGCTGTCATATGACGCACTGTTACATTATGACACACTAAAGGGCTATTTGGTGTTTTTATCTGGCAATCTTTATGATATCGTGTCAGGAATCTTTGTTCCAACAAGGTTAGTGTCATATTGAATGGAGAGGGAACGTTTTTTTTCTATATCGCCATACAGGTATCTTGGTGGTGACTGTTGGTGACCACTCTCAAGTTTTTGAAAATGATTTCCTACCTGCCAAGCAGTATGTGGTTAAATTTATTTTGGTACTTGTGTAAATCAGCTGGATCTGAAACTTTCTTGAGATACTGTACTGTCAATATTCATCATCTGTAACAGTTTTGTGGTATGGCTTTAAACAACTGTCAGTTAAGTTGGTCAGAACACATCTTTGGTCGGGAAATAAATATGTTAACAACTTGAGAATTGAATGCATTACCATGAAATTCATATCAGGAAAGTGATTTGTTTTATTGTTGTTTTGTTTGAATGATAGGTTACTTCTCTACTGCCATTGCATCATTCCTATTCAAATTTAAAAGTCTAGTTTGCAATTTAATCTTGAAATTAGGTTGCATATTGTCTGCCAGTTTGAAAATGGACACACAAGAGAAAAATCTAATTTTGATTTGAATAAATTCTACATCTTAAAATGTTTCTCTGTAATTTTTTATCCTAAGTGTTGTCTAATGCACACCTGCTTGACAGATGCAAAGGAAAATGAAATATTGCAAAAGAAAATGTTAATTAGTTATTGCTGCCTTCTTGTGTGCCATGTATAAACATGTATTGGTTTATATTGTAAATGCAATAGGCAACAAAGGTCTGTGGTGTAAAACATTTGTATTTCTAATAAAGTCAGTACTGACTTTGTGCAGGAATGCAACTTTTTTCTCTTGGTGCATTTCCTACTGCAAAGTGGCTGTACAATGGATTCTGATACTGATTGGTAAATTATGATTTTTTCATAGTTTAAAATCATTAGGAAAATGTTCCTCATACTCAAAACCCTCGAAACAAATTCTTCTTCCATAGGTTTCAACAGGGATTGTTTCACCAAAGGCTAAATACACTGCTTCTGTTGATTTTATACATTGATAAATTAATATTTCCCCAAATGTGGGGAAGTATTTGACCTGACAATTACATGTTAAGACAAATTAAAATAATTGTAAAAAACAAATAAATTTGAAATTCATCAACACCTATGAACAATTATAATAAGAGTGGGCACAACTTCAGTGTCCAGAAACTTGACACTTGTCATGGTTAACTCTATGTTAATGTGTTTTGCTTACACTGTATTGTATGGTGGGTTATAGGGAAAGGAGAATGAAAGAATGTGGTGTGTGCGTGTGTGTGCGTGTGTGTGCGTGTGTGTGTGTGTGTGTGTGCTACATCCTTTTCCAGCTACCACCTTTCTCGACTGCAGGCTCAGCACCCCCACTCTCCCTGCACAGATACTTTTAGACAAAAATATCTGTCCTCTGTTGGTTTACTCCCCCCACCTACATTTCCGCCACAGCTAGATCTGACATCACAGGGCCCATCATGTGATCCACCCACAAAGCTTTGCAGTGATGGACCTGTGACGCACATAGGCCTACCTCTTCAATGTAACCCTTGACAAACCAGAGCACTGTTTGTTAATGAAAAAATGCACAAAACTAAAATGATAAGGGAGGAAACCAAACACAGACTTGTCACATTAGTTTGTCACATCGAAAGAACAATTCATCTGCAAAGTTCAGTAACTTTGTTATTTATAAATACCTGATGAAACAGGGATTTTATATGAATGAATAGAAGTGCTATAAAATAAGCAGGAGGGAAAATCCTGATAACATGTACAAACCTTGGGCAAACAGAGTTTCCACATTATTCATGGAGAACAAATCTACTTAAATTAGACTATATATTTAACACTCTAGTAAATTGTGATATCAATTGTTAAAGGAGAAATTAAAATATTTTAATTAGAAATGGAAAATGGAAACTATTGAGGGGAAACTGATCATGTGGCCTTTTCATTGGATGGGTGTGAGACCAGATCCAACTAAAAAAAACAACAACTTGAAACTGTTAAATGACCACAGGAAGTGTTGAAATTAGTTTCAGATCTCCTATTTCTGATGGGCAGTAATACCAAGTGCCTTGGCTCAGGGCATAAAACAGAAGTAAGCAGTAAGACATAAACTTTTTTTTCTTGACCACACAGATGTATAATGAAAATAACAACTGCATGTGTCCAAAATCATAGTCTGCAGTTTAGCGATAATCATTCTTACATTAAATAAAATAATTTTATTTAGTAGAAAATGTAAACAAGACATGTACCTGTCAATACTCACCATGACATCATAAAAATCTTAACAGAAGGTCAATTTACTTTTTTTCCCTCCAGAGCTTTCAATCATATGTGGCTGCCTTCTTCAGCAGATGTTCAGTTTATACAGAGAACATAGAATAAAATAGCCTATATCTATAACTATAAGCATGACTGAAATTCATATCCCCATTAACATCACAGTGTGTTGTCTGTCAGTGACTTAAAGAGGCTAAACAAAATTCATATTTGTTGTTTTTCAAGATAAATATTTGGAAAGTAGTATCTGGTTTTGCTGAGTTTGTGTTAACTTAGGGAGTGTAGGAAGACAAAAGAAGCTATATTTATTAGGGATGGGCACGTTACCATTAATTATTTACAACAATTATTTTATCGCTCATTAAAGGGGCTGTTTCAAGTATTTCAATGAAATTAATCAAAATTTCATTGCCTTATTGTATTGTCAAAGGGCCATAAAACAACCGGCTCACAGCAAAACACAGACTCCATGTATGGATACAAAATAACAATAATGGTTTATGTTGCTGAAGCCCATCAGACCACACAGATTCAGATGATGTCGAGTAAAAACAAAGTGAGCATTAGTAAAGCTGGAGAAACACAGAGAAAGTCATGTTAGCTCGCTAACGCCGAGCAGTTGCTAATGTTTCCCGGTGCAAAGTTATATTGCTTTCCACATTACTTCACCAACTAAGACAACCCATGTTACTTTCCTGTGTACCACTGTTGATTTAGCCAATATTATGTAGCCGCAGTTCTAGGACAGTAGTTCTTTTGCGACAGCACAATCTAGTGGAGTGGTGGTGGTAATGCACAGCAACAAGAAGGAGGTTAACCTTGTCTGCCAGCTGTTGTAGGGTTAACTGGTCGACATGCATATAATCCATAACTTTGGTTTAGGCACACACTTGGTGATGGTTGTGGTAAGGGTAATTAGCTTTTGGGGGCTGTCAAACATAGCTAGCTGGCTGGTTAGCCGTATCAAAGTAAACAAGGGTCCAAGAAATGCAGTTCCGGTCCTAACTACATACTACTCGATTTAGCCTGCAAGAAAGGATGTTACTCATTGGCTCTGAATACACATACAGTCAATCCAGTCACAGGAGGGGTGGGATGTTGATCAGCCAGCAAATCACCCACCCAAACAAGCAGCGGAGGGATGCTTTGGCAGACTACGCTTGATGCAGTGTGTGGGAGAAGTAGATCAACAAAAGCAAGACAAGTGATCAAATGCCATGGCGAACACTGCATGCTACTTAGTTTTGGGGAAGATGTTGGTCTTAGGAACGTTCTTAAAATCACAACGCAGTCGCTTGGCCCCATAGGGTTGTTCTTTGCTCCGGTGATCAGACAGGAGACACCTCTGCGACTAAACAGCAGGCGCTCTATGAAGAGTAACCTGGTAAAAAGCACCTTATTTGTTTAAAGGGTCTGCAAACAACTGTGTTTTGGGAAAACCCACTAAAACCATCTCTCAGCTAGTGGTTAAAGGGAAAACCAGGCTTTCTAAATGTAAAAATCAACATCTGCAGTTCATGTACAACACACATTGTAGGTACTGTATGTGTACTGCTATTGCCTGTAACTTTGAGGTTAGATTTAATTGCACTTGTACAATTTCTGTTTTATTATATTCTTATTTTCAGGGGGATCAATACAGGGTAAACAAGCAATCTATATAGCTAGAATAAGTGAAAACACCTGTGTGGGTGTGCAGGTACCTTATTATACAGGCCAGTATTAAGTAATGTGTACAGTATACAGTATTTTGTGTATCTTACTGTTTCATATTAATTTTTAACAGTGTAGCAAAAACACTTTTTTTATTCACCAAAAAAAAAGTTTCCTATGGGTGATGTACATGTACTATGTGTTGTGATGTTTTCAGTTTTTAACAGTTTCCATAAAGACTCAAGGGATCTGCAGTTTCTAATAATAAATGTTTCTAGCCAATACGGCCTATCTCTAAGTAAATAAATAAATACAAACAATGGTGGTATAAAATAACAAATATAGAGGAGACTGGGGGCAATTGTAACATCTCAAATTGCACCAATCAGAAATGAGACAGAACCATGAAACTCATTATGCACGCTCTCTGTGGACATCACTCTGCCTGCCGAAGGACATGCCAATAAGACATACTTATCAAAGTTTTTCTGCCAAGACTCATTTTTGAGCTATGAAAGTAATTCTTTTCATTTACAGTATTTTTCTCATACTGCCTTGACCATTAATGTCTATGAATTTAAATTGGTCTTTTTTTGAGGACCATTTTGTTGTCTAACATTTGATATCTTTGTCAAATATTATAACATTGGCATTAGCAGGGTAGCTTGTCATGTGGTGGTACAGTTGGGGGCAATTGTAACACTGTGTTACAATTGACCCAGGAACCAAATAGTGTCCGGCTTAGAAAGAACATCATATATATATATATATAATATGTGTTTTTGCAGCATAGTCCAATAGTTGAATCTTTGGCATTTTCATTGAACGGCGTTCAATTCCCACCAAGAGCCAATTGCTCATGCTTTATCTTCAATGTCTACTAATGAGAAGACATCTTAACTTTAAATACTCAGAGCCGTTAACAGCCCTGTAAGTACTGTGATAATAATCCATCAACATATTTATCAAGAGATCAACATTATTTTGATTTTTGTAATAGTAGCATAGAATTTAAGCTCAATATAGAAAATAATAGACAATACTATCTTTCTAATAATGTCAGAAAAGTGTTTTCAATTTAAACATTTATGTGTATGAATGACCTATAGCTTACTTTTCTATGTATACTGTATACTGTATATTACAATTGCCCCCATTTGCTGTTACAATCGCCCCTGCATGTGGAGGAACATATAACACTAGTGTTTGAATCAATATTGTGACTTTAACATTGCTTGTAAAAACATTTGATGACTGTTAACAAGTAAAACACCAATACAAGTTACTTCTATAAAAATTGTGTCCAATTAGTTCAAGACGTTTTTGAGTGATGACAAAGAAACCACAAATTGTTACAATTGCCCCCTTTCTCCCCTACTTAAATATGAATGAACATAACCGAAAAACAGCATCTTTTCAGAAAGATTGATCAAAGAAACACTACATGTTATAACACTAAAACACATTATTTCATCTGTTTTAAGGACCTGAACGAGACGCAGAGTGAGATGTCTCTGCCGTCTCCTCCTCTCTTTATTCAAATAAAAATCTGGAAAACGTAATATCTGCCCAGTGCGCGCGCTCTAGTGTGACATAATGGAACGTGCGAGCCCAGAAAAGCTCGAGGCTGTGCGCGCGGGCACACAGTACACTCAGATCCTGCTCGAGAGCAGAAGCCTGCCGACGGTTCCAGTGAAGCGTTGCCAATATTTTTTACTTTACAATATTATTTAAACACAAGATATTTTACGCTACGGTTTATTTGTCTGAGGTTATGGAAAGGATTCCGTTCTGAGGGAGTGCCGAGCTTTACGACTTTGACGACGGAAGAAATAATGATGAAGAGCCTGGCAGACAACGCAGACCTCAAACCGCATCTCCGTGATGCCGAGAGTATCCTCAGCGCCCCGGAGCTGGGGTTGCTCAAACTGGCCTCCCCGGAGCTGGAGAGGCTTATCATCCAGTCCAACGGAATGGTCACCACGACACCCACCAGCCCCCAGTTCCTCTACCCAAAGACGGTAACGGACGAGCAGGAGTTCGCCGAGGGCTTCGTGAAGGCGCTGGAGGATCTACACAAGCAGAACCAGCTGAACGGAACCGGGCAGACGAACAACAACTTGGAGATTAGCGCCAACATCGCCCCGGTCACCGTCCATCCGGATTTACCGGTATATACGAACTTGAACAGTTATGGCAGCGGGCCACTGGAAACCACTGTCAACTACTCCACAGACACGGTCCCTTTCCCGCCTCCTCCATCGCATAATTTAGGGGCAGCCCCGCAGCAGCCGGAGCTCTCCCGGGTCCAGCCGCTGAAGGAGGAGCCTCAGACCGTCCCCGACGTTCAGAGCTTCGGGGAGAGCCCGCCGCTTTCTCCCATCGACATGGACTCACAGGACCGCATGAAAGCCGAGAGGAAGAGGCTCAGGAACCGGATTGCAGCGTCCAAGTGTCGGATGCGCAAACTGGAGCGGATCTCCAGGCTGGAGGACAAGGTCAAAACGCTGAAAAGCCAAAACAACGAACTGGCATCAACGGCCGGCCTGCTGAGGGAGCAAGTGGCTCAGCTGAAACAGAAAGTAATCACCCATGTCAACAGCGGCTGCCAGCTGCTGACACGCGAGGTTCAAGTGCACTAGGCGGGGGTAGGAAGGGTGTGTGGGGTCAGCAGCCCCTAAGCTTCATGGACTTTGTTAGGCTATAGCGTAGCCCAGATGTGTGCCGTTCCAAGTGGAATGAATACCAGGCTAAATTAGACATTGAGCACCGACAAAAGGTGAACATACCTGGTAAAACACGATTTAATATTGCTTTTTAAGTAAAGCAATTTCCAGAACCCTAATTGCTCCACAGTAGTCTGGCGAGCACGCATCACTATTAATCATTGGATTTTAAAATCAATGATCGCCAGTTGATTAATTGGATTTATGCCGAAATGAAGAGCATTTGCCTGTAATATGTTCGATGTATGAAATCATGTTCTACCTCGTAAATATGTTTACTGGCGAACAAGGCAGCATTAAACTGCGTTTTTTTAAATGGAATTTGGCCACTGGCTAACCTGATGAGAGAACGAGGCACTTATTGAGGCTTTATGCTCAACTTTAATGACAGACTGCACATATATCGATTTTTCCCCTTGTAAACATGTTTACAGACTGTCTATACATGGACCAAACGGATTTACAGCATTTCTACAGAAATATGCACATTTGTGACTCTCAATAGGCCTACAGTCTATGAGGAATTAGCTGTAAGAAAACTGCATATGCCTACGCCCACATTTGTAAGAGATAATCTACATAATATGGACTATTTACAGTATTTCTGTAGGGAACAATTTGCATGTTGTTCACGTACTCGAATGTTGCCCTGCACTGTGTCAAAGGGCGTAATTTCTCAGCAATTATTATCTTTAACATTTGCAAACACAATGTATTTATCTATTTTTTAATCCACTGTTTCCCTTTTTCAACGTGTTCTTGTTTTAATGTGAAAAGTAAACGTTTTTGTTGCACTGACTGTTCTTGCCACAGTTATTTGGCTGTATGCCGCTGTGTTCTGAATTAAATGCTGCTCGGCAATAAACACTGTTTCCTCCATTTTGGCTAAACTGTCATATTTACATACATGTTGGAAAAAACATAAGTCTAAGCCAGTGTGTGCAACAGTAAACCAGCTGTTGATGGGAAATGAACGGTATAGGCCTCCACAGATGTTGTTATATTCAGTGTTATGAAGATATTCCTCTAAGAATTAGTTTTGTCTTACATTGCACATTGTTTTTTAGAATAATATGGAAAATTGTACAGGGATGCTTTTAATTAAGTTATATTGAATAATATAAAGACAGAAAGAAATTAAATTGTGGGTTATATGGCAGCGCCAACACAACATTATAGTGATTTTTTTAATGGATCACTCAATTTAAATATTTTTATTAGGATTATATTTATAGTTTCTCCTCTGATGGAGACTGTATTAATGAAGTGTGTTTTGTAATCAGTATCTTATCCCTGCTGTCTTTCTCCCTCTGCTGGTTAATTAGGAAATTACAAATTAGGTTGCAGCACTAATGGTTGGACAGACATTTGGGTGAATATGTTGACAGTTTCTGACATCCGGAAGGACATTGAAGAACTCCAGGATGTCCACAGCAGAATTAGGACAAGTTTGCACTTGAACAGACAACCTGTATTGTGTGAGAGCGGATGGGTACGGTAGTTTTATTGATTCATCAGCAGGGAATTAATCCATACAATTCCATACAACATAATGTTGTCAAATCCAGTACACATCTATGTAGGGGTCCTTAAGATCAGGTCTTTTAAAACACTGTGTGGCCTTTTGATATGGGCCAGTCAGTGTTGTCCAACCCTGATGAGAAAAAGGCTCTTGTCTGACCACAGTTCAAGAAAATTAGGACTGCAAAATCTGCAAAATGTAATTTTCATTATGCTATTATTTAATAAATTTAACTGATCAGGTGTTACGTCCCGGCTGTCTAAGGGTAAGGGACATACGCATAAACCAGATTTTTTTGGTATGGTGGAAAAATTATTTATTAAGAAGAGAGTTTTTTAAAAATAAATAATAAAATAATAAAAATATTAAAAATGCAATATAAAAAATATTGCATTAAATACATGTGCTTCACCTTGCCTTGAAGAATATGTATTACTGTAAATATTTATATTGCTTATCATTTAGTGATTTAGTGGATTGAGTGAAAAGTGAATTATTTACAACATTTGTGTCTCTCGATCACTGCCACTAAAGCCCATGTTATGGAGAGATGAAAAACATTTATTGTTTCAGCTGAGATAACGAGAAGAAGAGTAAATGTTGTTTTGGGCATGTTGATCTCTGAGAAAAAAATCCAACATAGTGGAGGATCTGATTGTTGCATCAGAGAACACAAAGTGGACTAAAGGTAGCATGTCTCTGAGGCAGGAATAGATTTCACATCACACTACATTCCAAGAGTCTGTTTTAAGAGAAGGAAACTTTCAACAATTGCTTGAAATCAATGATATGTCTTCGTAATTAGAAAGTAGGTAAATATGTGGAAACAAACATTTTATCAAATACTATATCAGGGAAATTTGGAATTGACTTGGAATATTTGCATATATTGCAAACATATTTTATTTAAGTATACACATTTTTTAACATCCTCAAGGGGGCAGCATCACAATTATCATAATTTTTTAGAAATTGTAGCACGAAAAATTTTTGGTGTCTGCCAGCGGAAAGTGAAACAGTGACATCTTGAGGCTGAAGGGACAAGAAGCACCCAAACATGAGCTTTCATGACACTCGAACATTGGATTATTTTGAATAAATCTGGATCTAAACTTTACTGTCTGGGTTAAAACAATATTTATGATGCAGCGAATGTTTTTTTTTCTTCCAGTGAGTGCATATCTATATTATGAGTTCATTTTGGGATTTGGGATTTTAACAATACCCATCTCACCCCCCAAGGTACAAAATATTCAAAATCGAAGAATCAACTGATTGTTAGTAACTTTTTATTGTTTTACCACAAAGTACAGATAAAAACATCCACAGCATATTCTCTCATCTTGATGGCCCAAACTGAGGAGGATTTGAAGAGGCAGTGATACGAGACCAAATAAAGTACCTTTTCTGCGTGCTAGAAGATCTAAAGTCGGCAACCTCTAACCAGCTTGATGGCATTTTTTTTTTTTTACGTCTAGATACTGTAGCGTGTATTGCTTTGTAACAGGGTGACACATTCATTCACAAGCAGGCCTATAAATTAATGCAGATACAGTACAACATGACTCTTTTGGGGTTTTCAGGTTTTTACTGTCTTTTTTTTAAACTTGTTTTTTGTTGCAAGCCTGAGTCGATACAACACAATCCACACATATGACTCAGAGGTACAGTATTTACACATCTGGTTTATATAGAGAGGAAGACATATTAGAAAGGAGAACAGTTTCAAAGTTTGGATTTTATCGGTAAAGAAACAGTCACAACCAGTAAGAAGTAAAATGTATGCAGGATCAAAATCGTCTCCCAGGTTTGAGGTGATCGTCACTCCCTCTCTGACCACTACATTTCTGATCAGAAAATCACTACTTTGGTGGGACACTTTGACTTGGTCAGTCATAGTCAGTGGCTCATGTGATTACAGGTTTGTATGCTACATTTGACAGTTAAGTAATGCAACAGGTACTCTCAAATGAATGCGTCTCTGATTCAGATTTGCTTTAATCATATAGTCAAACATTCCATGATTTTGACCCCCACAATAATTTTTACAGTGCTTTTCTTTCTCAATCCATAGGTACCCTCCTCTTTCACTCTGTTTTCACTGGAATACCACCAAGCAGCACTTGTTTTATTACAATTTTAGACTTTTAAAACTTGCTTTTACAGCAGTGAAGTGAAAACAAGGAATACCTGGGAAAACCAGTTTTAAATCTGGAAACTGTATCAAACTAGCGTACAAACACTTTGTTTGTTCGGGGGATAATGACACCCAGAGTGAGTGACAGAGAAAAGATGTGTGATTACACAGTGTTGGAACCATAGATGGTATATAGGGTTATAACCAAGACAACCAGAATATTTCAATCCTGCATTGACACAAAACTGGTGATCACTCAGCAGCTACTTGGCCCCTCAACATTTCAGCCTCTAGCAGTTTGATATTTGTTTGACTTTAACAGTTTAATGCATACTTCACCTGAAGACTGAGCAGTGGAGATAACACTACACACAAACAGACTCTGTAATACTGATTCTGAAGAAGTCTTACTATGAGTAGTTTGTTACTAAGCAAGTGTAACGGATGTGGAAAGGGGAAAGGTTAAATTACAGAGTTGCCGTAGAGCTTGACCTAACACATTCTCACAGGTTCAGAGCTAAAAAGAGATCAGCATATAAACTACATAGATGCTGCAATCCAGTCTTTCCAGTACCATTAAACGTGCATTTCAAAATTATGCATTTAAACTCATAAGTAGCTGAACATGTGAGCTGCAAACACAGCATGATCCTGGATACAGTCTCATTCAGTGCAAACTAGATTACAAACATCTAAGCAGCTGTTGACTGTGTGATCAAAGGTCGTCAAGTCAACACCAGCAAGACATGTTCCTGTACAGTTACTGTAATTGTCAAGTACAAGCTTTAATTACTTGGCTAAAACCAAACCTGCATGTCCTAGTGGCTATGCAATCTAAGATTTGTGCCATGTAACAGCAATGTGCCTGGTTCATCTGGGTATTTACTGTATGTCATGCCATATTAGTCTCATAAATTTGATAAAGTAGCTGTGACTATCCAAACAGCTATAAGGGATATTAAAACCTAACATTTGCTTTCTGGAGTCAGAAATTGTCAGTTGTTCCAAATACACAATTTCAACGTCCGTGCTTGGTGTTAGTCCAGCTCAGAAAAAACAGACGCCTGCAAGGTTTTCTCTGCGAATTAGAATAGTATAATATCAACTTGTAGCATTGTTTGCAAGCACAACTGCATAGCTGTTGCACAAAATGCTTTTCAGATTTCTTAAATTTTTTTCATTACATTAAAGACAGCAGGAACTATTTTTATCTTGAGACAAGATGCATCAAAACGTTCGCCAGCCTAATTACAACGTTAATGCTATACCTAGATGACTTTGAGCTTTCAGTAGACTCAAATGGTTTGATTATTGATGTCAGCTTCACTGCAGTTACAGTCTGGCTTAAAACAACACGATGCAGCACAAAGCTTTTCCAGAAGCGTCTTCCTCTAATATCAGAGCCATTTAAAAAATGTTATTTTATTATTAGCAGCAGTGCTTGAAATCACACCGAGTGGATTTAGAGGATGATAATCATATTGGTCATTTTCTGACATGTTATTCGGACTCACTTATTCCACAGCCTTTTCTTAACACAAAGTTTGATTTTCTGACTTTGCAACATCTCTGGAAAGCAGCATAAGACCAAACTGACAGGGAAATGAAATGACTCATGTACGAGCTGCCACACATCATCCAAACAATCCCAACAACAGAGACTCTTATATTTGATATTATCTTCATATAACTTCATTCCTATTAAAATTAATTTCCAGATATGCATACCTGTTGATATTATATATATGCACAACATTTATATGTACATTTGAAATAAATATAATTAAATAAAATGTGTCTCTTCATTTTTTGCATTTTTTTCCCTAGCTCCATCTTGTTCGTATTTTCCCCACCCAGTGTTTAATGAATGAAAAGAATAAATGGGGCACCAGAATACAAAAAAAAAAAATGTAAAAACATAAAAAAGGCCAAATGAAAAAGCTTAGATGAACAATGAAAACAAAACAGTTGCTAATCCCTGCAATATCCATGTTTAGATACAAGGTGACACAACAAATTAAACACAGATCCATGTATGTTTGATTCTGTGTGTATCCAGAATCCTATAAGAAATGCAACACTCAGTATGGAGCAGATTTTAGCTGGTTAACCCCTCACACATTACCTCCACTGTGGCCTTCTTGGTCACCACATCAGGGGCTGACATATTTTCAAGAAATTTGACTGACAAGAAACATTGTACTGTAAACATTGGAAGGATTTAAATGGCACTCTGAGGATAGACGCCGTCAAATCCTTCTTGTAAAACCACAATAAGGAACAGGGAGACAACAGAAGATGGGTGGGGAACCTTCAAGAACCTGGGCTGCAAAGAGTCTGAAACACTCTGGTTTCACTGAACTTGCTTTTGCACCTTTTAGCTCCGTCATGAGGAGAAACCAGAAACAAACACACCCCATGCACTGTTCTACAAGCAACTCAGAGCATTTCAGACACTTTGTAACCTGGCTCTTGTGCCCCTCAGCCATGGATCCTTCCTAGGTTATAGAAAAAGCAGGAAAGTGAGTGAGAAGGGTGATAGAGTATGGACCCGAGGCCCTGGGGTCCAGCTGAAGGAGTACAAGGAGGAAGAGGGAGGAAAAGGGTTTCAGGGAGTAGTCAGCTTTAACATGCACAGTCCTGGTGAGGAGGAGCAGGCTGCTCTGTCAGCTGGGGCCCCTGTTTGGCCCCTGTGACGGCGGGATCTCCGGCGTCCAGGCTCTCAGACATCTTTTCACAGATGATGTCAACCAGGCGCTCAAAGGTCTGCTTTACATTGATGTTGTCCTTGGCACTGGCCTCGAAGAACTCAAATCCTGGGGAAGATATAGGGTGTGGGAGAGGTTTAATGAGGACATGGTCATCTGTGCAACTGCATAGTGTAGTGGTGAAGATGTAGTACTGAGAACACCTGGTAAAACGGCCATGGTAGCAGCTCTGAAATATCTTAATAACTATTAGATGGATTGTCAGATAGATATTCATGGTTCCCAAAAGGTTAATCTCAATCAATGACTTTGGTGATTCAAAACATAATCTAGCAACACTAACCTTCAGCCTGGTCATTGATTCAGTGTAAGTGTACCTTACGATGAGTCATAGATATGAAGTGTGTGTGTGTGTGTGTGTGTGTGTGTGTGTATGAGTGAGTGTGTGCACACCATGCACTCACCGAGGTGTTCAGACAGCTGGCGGCCTCTATCCCCGCTCACCACTCGCTCGTCATCCATGTCGCACTTGTTTCCTACCAGCAGCACCTGGGCGTTGTCCCACGAGTATGTCTTAATCTGAGTCGACCTGGGAACCAACACACCCAGCAGAAAGGAAACTCAAAGACTGTCGTCACACTGCAACTAAATGTGATCCTGAAGTTCGGAGCATTCCTCTCATTTGTTTTCTAACCAGTGTGTACAGAGAAAAGCTACTTAAACCAAGTTCTGGATCACAGTGATTTTACAAAGTTACAAAAGCTTCTCCTGAAAAATGAAACTCACATGTGACTTTTATTTCACAGAATTTGACAGCAAGCAAATTTTGCCTGACTGTCCTTATTCTGTTTATTATTTTAGGTGTTGAGAGCTGGAAGTGTCAGACAGAATCTGAAATGCGGTACAACAAGAATCACCATCTGATTTTCAGTAATTGTCTCAGAAATTCCAAAAAAAAAGCTTTTTTGTTAAAATGTTGCACAATAAACCCCGTTTGTAACTCCCTCATCCTTTCCTTCTGTGTGTTCATTGGCCAGGAGAAAGTACAGTACTTAAGTGCAATTCTGAGGTTCTTATACTTTACTTGAGTATTTCCATTTTCTGCTACTTTATTCTTCTACTCCACTACAATGTTGAGTGAAATGTTGTACTTTTAACTACACTACAATTTTTTGACAGCTTTAGTTACTTTATAGATTTAGATTAATAATAAAAAATATAATCAATAAATAAATGTATTATTATGGATTAAGATAAAAGGGCAAATTCACAAGATACCCAGCAGTTACTGAATTTATTTAAATGAGCTCCATCTTTACCAGCTACAGCATTGAGTGAGTACAGATCAATGCATCAACAATTATCATCCAATATAATAATAAACAATATTCTGAAACGTACCATACTGCATGATGATTTTACTTTTTATACTTTAAAGAATGTTTGATGATAATAGTTTTGTACTTACAGAAGTAACACAATTTTGAATGCATGACTTTTACTTGTAACAGAGTATTTCTCCACTGTGGTGATTCTTCCACCTCTGCTCATTGGTGAATTTGTCTTTTCTAACTGAATCTTTGTCTTTGACCTACATACCCCCAATGAGTGTCATTACAGTTTTACTTTCTGCAGTGAACAACATTTGTGATTATGTGATGGAAAGCAAGAGCTCTTTCTACTGTCCAGAATGATGAAAACAAGAAGGATGAAGGAGCAGTGAAAGTAAAACCTAGACTTTGACATACTACAGTAGTGTAGTTAAAATAAGTTTGAACTTCCAAATGTTTTCTTTAAGGACAATCAGAGTAATATTATAACAGAGAAATGACACACCAAGCCAAAGTGACAGCAGGAGACTGAAAGGATAAAAGATAATGATCCCTGCAGCGTCCAGTTCTTCTACAGACACAGAGAAAGCGGATGCTGTGGACAGTTTAAACAATACATACAGAAACTTGAACCGCATTGTCTGCTCTGTTCATTAATCTACAGTATCTATTTCCAGACTTGCTGATTATCCAAATACCACTTGATCCATCATCCCCCCCACCCCGCAGGAAAGGTCCTTGGCGTCAGTTTAAACTGTAGTCATGTGACACACCCTCAAGCCAATCACGTACCAGTCCTGGACCGCGTTGAAGGACTCCTCATTAGTGATGTCATACATGAGGATGAAGCCCATGGCTCCTCGGTAGTAGGCCGTGGTGATGGTACGGTATCGCTCCTGACCTGCCGTATCCTGGATAAAAAAAAGAGGGATGTTTTTATTAACTCTTTCCTCACAGAGAATTCTGACAGATTACGTTGTAGATATATGTCTAATATGAAATGTGCACTTACACCAATTTCTAAAAGGGAAAGTTACAGCTAGCAGCTAAATGTGATTTCAGTGTGATTGGTAAGTTTATATCTGCTATGAAAAAAACACACTGTTAGAGAACTGATGACCTCTGCAGAGGAAGAACTATGAGAAAAGAAATGCTCCTCTGCACTTAAAGCTTTGGTGCATCAGCAAATTTATTTAAGCCAACATTTTAACATCTTGAAACAAGTTTGAATTCCTCTGAGATGAGAGAGCCTAGTGAGCATTTTCCTTTGAAAAAGCTTTATGAATTTTACCACCCACTTTGGCAGGTAACACACCATTGTCTCAGCGTTTAAACTTAAAGGGATAGTTCAGGGGAAGTGGGGCCTGCAGTAGATGGCAGTCAGAGCATCCCCAGTTTGAGGAAGCAGACAGTTGTACCGGCACAGAAGCTAAGCAAAGGATTAGCAACAAAATGTATTTTTAGGCCCACCAAAAAAAAAAAACACCAGCTCACGTTTACGCTATATTTAGAATATTTTCAGCAGTGACCTTGCCATCAGATTTTCAGTATACAGTGCACAGCTAATTGAGCTTATGTGTAGGAATACTGAAGTTCTACGGTGAAGAAAATGTTGTTGCAAAGGAAAAGGCTGTATCCCATATATTGCGCACACTATATATAATGTAGATTTTTTTAGTGGGCCTTCCTTTAAGTGGCTAAAACACATTTTGCTGCTGACCCTGTCCACAGGTAACAGCGCCACTTCAAAAATCCCAAACTATCCCTTTAATACATTGGGCTGGTAAAATGATAAAGAAGAATTTGCAGGGTGCAGAAATTCAAGCGAAAAGAGTTTTAATATTACATGGTATTGTCTTTAAAGATATAATACTTGATTGGTTTACAGCACACTGCTCCTTAGTAGCTAGAACTGTGTACAGTCTTGTATCCTGCATTAAATATTTACCATCCTGATGAAACCTTAAGGTACAAGGTAGATTTATTTGTCACATTACTACAAGCTGTAAAGTGAAATTGAGTTTGTAATTCTCTTCTGCTATGTAGCAGTGACATGAAAGCAATTATAAAAATTGTATGGTAATGGTAACAAATATATTCAGTGTAGCAGTGCTGAGGATGAATGAGTGATTTGAGTGCACAAACAAACCAAAAAACACACAAAACATGATAAGAGGGAATTACAAATAAAAAGGCATGATGTTAGAGCAGATAGTTTGCACACAGTAGTAATAAAATGTTTTTAGATGTGTGTACGAGTGAGGACAAATTGTGCAAAAAAGATGAATGAACTTATTTTATAAGTGATTCATATGGTAAGACCTGCAGATGCCCCAAAATATCGACTTTGGGTTTTCTGCCATGATCAGAACAATGTACTTGATCCTAAACAAATAAGACACAGACAAACACACATACACCATGGGTAAGACTTCATTCTGACACATTGTTCCCATGTGTATGCATATTAAAAGGACTCTGGTTTTTTAAAAATCTGCCAGCAGTTGACACGTTGACACACTCAATTCTCTGCAAACTTTGTCAAAAACTAATCCTGCCTCTTCCTTCTTCGCTATCTCTCCTTAGCCACAAACCTAGCCAGCCTTGCTCTTTGAGCTAAGCAGCTTCAGGTTCAACTGCATCATTCTGCTGTCTGTGAGGAGTTCAGAAGAGCAAAAGACTGCTGTCTTTACTATTGTTATTGTAGACACATCACACCACGTATACATATATAACCAGTGTCTACCTGTTATTAAACTTTCTGGAGACTTACATTTGCGTTAAAGTGTCGAAGCAACACACATAACATGATGTCAAACACAGTTTACAGATGTTTACATACAAATACACACAAAAACAATATACTGTCCACAAACACACTTCTCAACTTTTCTCTTCTTTTCTTTTTTTGGACTCATCAATGTGTCTTTTCACTCAATCACGCCTGATCACTCTCAGGTCATAATTATATTGTATGACATCGATTTTCAGAGAGCCGTGGCTCCATATGGTTGATTTTAATGTTAGAACTGCAGTTTACCCACTCAACGTGCTGCAGGCTGCTCAGGATGACAGCGTCAGCTCTATACTCCAAATGTCAGTGTAGGTAGCACTGAGTGGTGTTACATAATGAACACACTGGAGGACTCATGAGCCCTGAAAACAGTTAAAGCTGTCGACATTTTTAGATGAGCAAACAGCTAGTATGCAAAATTTAAATGTTCATATTGTAGCATGCGAGATACTATAATGAAGTACTCTAAGGCAAGAGCCTGGACATCAACTTGGCATGGAGACTTGAGAAAAGCAGGGAAGAAAAGTCGCTGAGATTATGAAATAGTCTTTTTCATGCTTCTGGGCTGTAGGAGCCACTAAAGCTCATATTTATATTTGGTAAATGATTTACATTGCTATCAGGTTATATAGTTCTGATATTATTGAAGTTTATACAACAGTTTATGTCAATAGGTGAACTATGTTAAGGTTATATTTATATTTGCTATTATTATTTTTTTAAGTGCTAGACTACAGGTATATTTTTGTTGCATTAGACTATTGATGTTGTTGTAAGGCACTTTTAGTATCTATTGTCTAAAGAAACTGCTTTTTTCTGTAGAGAAGTCTGCGCTTTGGATCAAAACAAGCTTTTGACCGTGTGGTAACATGTGATAGTCTATAATGAGTATAATGTGTCATCGGTAATGGACCAGGCTGAGATGTAACTTTGGATAATTCAGCGTTTTCTCTCCCTCCTGGACTTTACAAGATTGTTTGATTTAATTCAATGAAACACAAGTCAAAACAATTATATACTGCAGTCTAAAGTGATGTTTGAACTTGGAACATGGTAAAAATGGCCACTACATGGAGGGAGGAGGGAACCCAAAAGAAAACAAAAAATAAATCAGTGGTTTTCTGAAATAAGAGCTGAAAAACTAGCATGTACTGAGGTCATTAACAGACATGAAACATTTGTGGTTATGGTACTGTTTATTATGTTATCGTAAATATAATTAAAACACAAAAGACAGCTGAAGAACTTAATCACCATCTTCGGTCTGTACAAATGTTTTGTGCTATTATCAATGGATGTCACAACATTAAATAAGGGAAGTGATTCTGTCATCTTTGACCAGTGTTCAAACAAATTGTCAATTTGTCAACAAGTTTTGATATTCAATTAATCATTTTATCAAGCAAATATGCCACACATTTGTCCCATCCAGACAGTTGGTTGAACAAAAAAAGACACTTGGAGAGAGACCTCAGGGAAACTGACATTTTATGGACTAAGTGATTAATCACTACGTCAAAGAATAATCAACAGATTAATCAATGATTAGCAATAATTGTTAGTTGCGGCCCAGCATTTGACTACAGTACACTTTCAGTATAAATGTAGCCATAAAGTCTCTACCCCAGTTTAATGAAAAAATAAATTGTCCAAATTTGTATATTAACAACAGTATGATGATGTATTACACAATGAGTTAATACAAAACCCCACAAATGTCACTGTTTCAAGTGAAATAATAGGTATGACACATACTGAAACATCTATATAAATGATTTTAACTGCACACTGTGAGATAAATGTGCATACTCTATGTTGGCCATCTTAATTTTTACTGTAGTCTCAGATGAGAGATGGGGGATGGGGATTTGATGCATGTGTGTGTGCAGGGAGTGGGGTATCTACTCTAGATTTGTAGTAATGGGGGAGGGGAGAGCAGCACCCAGTCATCCATTTGTCGTGCTCTGATTGGCCAATCGTGTCTTCCTTACCAGAGGCGAAACCTGGCAAAAGCTGACAACAGACACTCACACACGCACACACATTGCTCTGCTCACCATCACAAAGCTCTTTCTGCTGCAGAATGTGGTAGTAAAGGTGGAAATGATGTTATGATCTACGACGTGATCCTGTAGCTCAGGGAGCCTGTTCCACGGCATGCTAATCTTTACTCTGCTCTATGATTGTGTTTACTGTTGAGCCCTCAGGATGCAACAAAACATCAGCGCCACCCTGTTTGTTCCTGAATGCACATCAGTGTTGCTAGCTGTGTTGTAATGTATTGCATTCTACTGATTCAAGGGTCAGCTGGATGAGCAGGCTGCAGCGAATACAACGCTGCATGCAAATTTGTGTGTGTTTACTATGATTTGAGGACAGCTTGCGTAATAAAACTACACCACTGGGCAGTGTTTCTCCGAGCAGTAGATGAAATATCTTATGAAATGTTATTTTCTGTTTTGTTAGATATCATTGAAAACATGACATAACATTCACGTTTAGTTTCAGAGGTTCAAGTGAGAATCATGAGAATATAAAGCATCATCTGTTCTCAAGTGTTTAGCTAACCTTCTAATCCTGCTTTTTGAAACAGCCTTCAGACGTAGAGCTGCCGAGGGCAAGCTCAAAACAAACTAATTTGTACCATATTTTGTCCGACTCTGGGGTGAAAAGCCTGCTGTCACTGAGAGGGACAAGATGCAAAACTTGTTTAAATGCTGTTTCTGAATAATGATGCGCAATCCTTCCTGGAGGGCATTTGTAGTTTTGCACGTTTTCATATGAAAAGTGAAATTGTTGTGTAAAGACTGAAAAAAGAGAAGCTCAAACCTTACTTTCACAACTCCACACACCTGACCAATTGCTATGTGAATGTCACATTGTCAGTTTCAGAAAGTTACATTAATTGTTGGATGCAGCCCTATCATTGACGTAATTGCTGACGTAATCTGCTCTCTGCGCATGCGTTGGCGTCTGTAGCCACCTGTCGGAAGCTCCGTCTTAAACCGGACTCTTATCCAGTTTTAATCCACTCTTTTTTCGTTACATTTTTTATATCCTTTTTATTTAACTTAACTTTATTTAAGTTTTACGTGGGTTAAGGATTTTAGTCATCCGACATGGATTTTAAGATAGATGACCGTAAAAACGCGATCAACACTACTGATCGCAACAAAGCTCCGGTGACCATGCTAGCCGAGATAACTCTGCCCCATGAGGATTGCTCACTCCTTAAGAAAGCGAACAAGAAGATTGCTGACCTTATGGAAGACATCCGACGACTTTCAGAGGAACTCAAAGAGAAAGATTCCCTGCTGACTGGCTTTATGGATGTGGCTTCAGTTCTGCTCAGTCCTGCTCTGGAACCACACAACCGGCATCTCCTCGTCCTCTTTTCTCCCCAACCACACTAATAATTGGTGACTCCATAACCAGAAACCTCCGTTTCTTTAATGCTACCACTCGCTGCTTCCCCGGTGCCACCACAGCTGACATTTTAAAAAAACTCCAGGACCTGATGCCGTCGCTCCCGTCCTCCATCACAAGAGTGATAGTCCATGTCGGAACAAATGACACAGCTCTTCGGCAGTCTGAGCTGACAAAATCAGATTTTAACCGTCTTTTTAACTTTTTAAAGCAGTGTGGAAAGTCCGTTTTTATCTCTGGTCCCATTCCCACAGTTGGTCGCGGTGCTGGCCGCTTCAGTAGACTCCTTGGCCTCCACGACTGGCTCCAGTCCGCCTGCAGGGCTCACCGTGTGTGTTATGTGGATAATTTTAATATTTTCTGGCAAAGAATGTCTCTTTTTAAGACAGACGGACTTCACCCAAACAAACGGGGCTCAGAAATGTTAGCTGCGCACATACAGCATGTGGTGCGGTCCACACATGATTTA
>NC_060154.1:10636798-10639808 GCF_021292245.1 Micropterus dolomieu
AAGAAATATGACCACATTACTCCTATTTTAGCTTCATTACACTGGCTCCCAGTATGTTTTAGAATTGACTTTAAAATTCTATTGATCACTTTTAAAGCTCTTCATGGCCTCTCGCCTTGTTATATTTCTGACCTTTTAGTCCCATACGCACCAGCACGTACCTTGAGATCCTCGGGCAGAGGTCTGTTGTCTGTTCCAGAGTCTCGACTGAAAACTAAAGGGGACAGAGCGTTTGCTGTCAGGGCCCCGAGGCTCTGGAACAGCCTGCCCGAGGAAATCAAGGCGGCTGAGTCAGTGAACTCTTTTAAGTCCCTTCTTAAAACATACTTTTATAGGAGAGCTTTTCCCGATCTTATTTGACTTTATTTTATCCCTTTTATTTTATTGTATTTTACTAATTTTATATAAAATTTTCATGCTCTTATCTTTTTTTTTTGTATTATTCTTTACACTTGTTAAAGCACTTTGTAACTTGTTTTTGAAAAGTGCTCTACAAATAAGGATTATTATTATTATTATTATTATTATTATTATTATTATTATCATTTCTGATGTTGGACAAGTGTGTGGAGGAGGGGGTTTCACCATCCAGCAAACACAAAACTTCTGACTGCAGTAAATGTATCCTCAAACTGAATTATCTTTGAAATATGCAGAGAAAAGAAAAGACAAAAGCACTTGTAATCTATGTAGTTAATGTTGATTTTTCATGAGCACTATTTGTCAACAGACAGTTAAAGTAATTGGAATAGTATTTCTTTGATACGATTATGTGCTGCATCTGATGCAGATTTTCTTGCACTACGCATTCCTTTTAATAAGCCAGCTGTGCATAATTGTAAGTGTGACAATATCCATCCATCCATCCATCGTCAACCGCATATCCTGCATACAGGGTCGCAGGGGGCTGGAACCTATACCAGACGACATTGGGCGAAAGGCGGGGTACACCCTGGACAGGCCGCCAGTCCATCACAGGAGTGTGACAATATACAGCATAAATTATCAATTGATTCCACACAGGTCTCATTTCACAGCTGTGTTTGAGTCAAATCTATTAATTTTAAGTCTTAGCTGAGGATCTTGCTATGAATAGGAGGATCATTTTATTGCATTTATTAGACTGTCAAATAAACTCTAGCCTCATAAGATACGTACATGTAAATTATAGATCTTAGATCAATTTACTCCCTTCAAGGAAACTCAGCACATCACAAGATGTCTTACCCAGATCTGTAATTTGATCCTCTTGTCATTTCTGTAGATGGTCTTCACCTTAAAGTCGATGCCCACCGTACTCACAAATGCTGGCGTGAAGGAGTCGTCGGCGTAGCGGAACAAGAAGGAGGTTTTGCCCACACTGCTGTTTCCAATGATGAGGATCTTGAACATATAGTCAAAGTTTTGGTCCGAAGACTCCTTCTGCCCATAGGTCGCTGTTGCTGAGGCCATCTTTGGACAGAGATGAAAACAAAACTTTAATCAAATGACCTCTGTGACCCCTACATGTGGCACAGCTGCTGCAACTGCACAAGCCTTTAAAATGCTGGGCACTGTGTGACCCAATATACTTCAAAGCAACTTTTTTATCTGTCAAGGGAAAAGAAAGGGCGCTGTTAAAGAAATTACATTTATTAATTTAGCTGATGCTTTTATCCAAAGCGACTTACAATTGCTATACAGGTCAGAGGTCACACGCCTCTGGAGCAACTAGGGGTTATGCATCTTGCTCAGGGACACATGGGTGGGTCAGAGTGGGGGATTGAACCTGGGTCGCTCACGCCAAAGGCATAGCGCCATCGCCACCGCCCCATCTGAGCGATTACTCCTTTCTGGGTTAAGGTCCCAGGTCCCAGATGAGTGTGCCCCAAATTTAGAGCCTGAATAACAGACTATTTTAACATGATAGTTGATCAGGCTGTCTCTGCTCTCTGCATCTGATTTACACAAATGTGGGAGTTTGACAACATTTTAAAGTTGAAAGAAATTGACTATTCTAATATGAATTACACAGATGTTGCTGAGTTTTCTGCCAATAAAGCAAGAAAAAAGACATTCATGTCATCCATTAAATTTAGCCTACACTGTTAAAAAAAAAAAAGTGAAAAAACTGAAATATTCCAGCAGCTGGGGGCGCCAGAAAAATACAGTAATATTCCATAATGACAATACAGTCTGTAACTTTAATTTTACATAAAATCTTGTGCAATTATTGTTTAATTAAGAACATATACACCTGTAAAAACAATTAAATTACTTTTAAATATAGTTGAAAACTGCTATAATACAAATAATCAGGCTTAAAATTTATAGTAGAGTGCTGCTTTTAATTGAGTTTTATTGTATAATTTCACATAAAAATCTTGTTTATGTAATCAATATACATTGTAAAAAGAAACGATACAACACCTGCAAATACTAGATTTTCCTTTTAAAAAACGTCAAAATATTGTTCTAAAACAGGTAATCAGCTGTGTGTTCATTGGACTTTTGGACCATTCTTCTAGAAGCGCATTTGTGAGGTCAGGGACAGATGTTGGATGAGAAGGCCTGGCTCGCAGTCTCCGCTCTAATTCATCCCAAAGGTGTTCTATCGGGTTGGGGTCAGGACTGTGCAGACCAGTCAACTTCTCCACACCAAACATGCTTTATGGACCTTGCTTTGTGCACTGGTGCGCAGTCATGTTGGAACAGTAAGGGACCATTCCCAAACTGTTTCCACAAAGTTGGGAGCATGAAATTGTCCAAAATGTTTTGGTATGCTGAAGCATTAACAGTTCATTTCACTGGAACTAAGGGGCCAAGCCCAACCCCTGAAAAACACCCCCACACCAAACTTAACACACTTGGCACAGTGCAGTCAGGCCAGTACCATTCTCTTGGCAACCGCCAAACCCAGACTTATCCATCAAATTGCCAGACAGAGAAGCGTGATTCGTCACTCCAGAGAACACGTCTTCACTGCACTAGTGTTTAGTGGCGGCATGCCTTTCACCATGTATCCGACGCT
>NC_060154.1:10639908-10682791 GCF_021292245.1 Micropterus dolomieu
TGGCTCTGAAAGAATGCGCAAAACTTTGAAACACTTTGTTCATTAAAGATGCGAGAACACACAGAGCTTGGTGAGGCGGCATGAGTAACAGGCGAATCGCAGCTAAAAACAATACATCTGTGGTCAGATATGGTCATGTCCACTAATTCCACAGAGGAAATGCTGACACCCAGGGTAAAAACCAAGTCCAGTGTATGACCACGGTTATGGGTTTGCCCTTTGACATGTTGTTTGAAGTTAAAAGAAGTGGCCATATTTAAAAAGTCAGTTGCATTAACATTGGTGGGGTCATCAACATGAATATTAAAATCGCCACAAAGAACAATAATTTTAATAATTTAGAGTAGATAAAAATTCAGGAAGTGAGTTGGGGGGCGATAAATTATAACAAATATGATAGGTTGCATCCCTCCAAGTTTAAGAGTAAGAACTTCAAAGGAGTTAAATTCATCACAGTGTACTTGATGACATTTAAAATTTTTCCTATACACTCACCCTCGGCTGACTAAAACAGTCATATTGAGGCGGACACAGTTCAGCTAGCTGGCTATAGTCATTCATTTGCAACCATGATTCAGTTAAAAACATAAAATCTAGATTTGCAGACAAGATAAAATCATTTAAGATAAAAGTCTTACTTGACAGTGATCTCACATTGAACAGAGCCATTTTAAATGAGTAATCCCTCTGCATGCCTGTTCTCTCTGTTTTCCCTTGCTCTCTCTCTGCCTGCCTATCTCTTTAGTCCTGATCCCTCTCACCTGTGTTACTCCCACCTTCTCGTTCGTCCCTGGTGTATATATGTTTGGTGTTTCTGTTCAGTCCCTGTCTGGTCATTGTAGCTTGTCATGTTCTGTCTCAGTCATTATCGTGTGTCGTTGTGTTCTGCTCTGCCTCATTTGGATCTGTACTTTGTTGGATTATTCTGTTGAATTACTGTGTTCATTTTGGATCGTTTATCTTGGTGTCTTTGGACTCAGCCACTCAACTAGTAAGTGTGCTCGCTTTTGTTTGCTTTACTAAATCATCGAACTGAACCTGCCAGTATCTGTGTCCTGCATTTTGGTCCACCAACCTGCTCACCATACACCAATCCTGACAGTAATATGTAATAACGTGCCTGGCATTGTTTATTGGCTATGTTTCACATCTTTCAAGCTGA
This sequence comes from Micropterus dolomieu, assembly GCF_021292245.1. Taxonomy (NCBI): domain Eukaryota; kingdom Metazoa; phylum Chordata; class Actinopteri; order Centrarchiformes; family Centrarchidae; genus Micropterus; species Micropterus dolomieu. Next base: position 10,641,071 of record NC_060154.1, read on the forward strand.
ATGGACTCTAAAATTTTATTATGACAGAAATATCTGTGAGAGAGAGGACACTGGGTATATCCTGGAATGGTAATTCTAAATTATATAGAAGACATAAAAAAGACATGTTGCTTTAAAAGTGCAAGAAAAGTCCTGCAGTCTTGGGAGAATTTTCTCATAAAGAAACTCTTAATCCTTCAGTTTCAGACAAACTTTAATTAAAATCACCAAAGTAACTGAAGCTGCCAGGCAAATGCAGTGGAGTAAAAAGTACAATATTCTACAAATATCTCAAATTTGTACAGTAGTTGAGGTAATGAACTTAATTACGCTACACTGAAAGTAATTTGCTGTCTGTTCTGACAATTGTTCCTCCAGGCCAGCAGGCAGCGCTCAAACATTAAATTTATCCCCTTTTTCAGGTGGTGTTTCCTTCCCTAATAACAGTCCTTCTTTTCACAGTATTGGTTCCTTTGAGTTTATATCAAAATGTATCGGACCAAATCTGTATTGTGTTCAGAGCCAGTCGTTAACGGACTCCATTTCATCAGTTGCGGTGTTGTCACTGAGTTCAGAACATACAGTCTATGGTTTAGAATCGGTAGGCAAGAGGCTCCCGCACCTGAATGTTACAGCATATGTAAATGATTTCATGGAAAATCCGTCACGATTTCTTCATATAGGAAGTATTACACAGACCATCGGAGGTAATCGAGAAAGCCGCCAAATTAGTTTTTAAAAAATAGTAATAATAATCCGTTGGCCAAATGGGTTGGGGGGCCTGCTAGGGGCTTCTGCGCAATCTTTTTTTTTCTTTTCTTTTTATGTAGTTGCTGTCCAGAGTTATTACAAAACAGTGAAATACCCAAATGAAGCAGGCTTCTTACTGCTCTGTGAATGGCTCAGTCTGGAGTGAGAGAGGGCACTAAAAGATGGCACAACTCGCACAGTTCCTACACTGGTCCTGAAGACATTATAATGACAAGTCAATATCAAGTCATCATTTGGGATACTGTCTGCTGCTGTGGGCAGCATATTTGTAGCGTTCCACCATGGTAGTCGTTACATTTTGGCAGAAATGTTCCCAAAAGGACACAGATAAAGGAACTGACAATTTAACTCCACTTTCTCACAGCCATTTTCTTTTCACTGTATTTTGCCCCAATATCTTTGAGCTAGAAACCCTTTCCCACTCAAAGTTGGTGTTGCAGCGAAGTGCTGACATAATTTTGGTGGTTCTGGATGCATGTTAAGGTGCCTAAAAACCCACACAAAGGTCAAAAGTCACCAGAGACTGGGGGAGAACAGGTGCTATTGGGTTACCCCTATGCGTGGCACTGAGGAAAAACTTGTCTACGCCCACCCACAGCATGGGCCTCTCCTACGTCCGCACCTTCTATACAACGGTGAGACCTAGCCATCGCTCCCATTTTTCTTCAGCACTGAGCTGTCTGAAGAGCAATCTAAACAGCGAAGATACAAAGAGCAATGTCTACCAACAAGCTTATTTATGTTTGAGTTTATGTCTCTGGTAGGAGCATACAGGGATGAAAAGCTGTTTCACTGCCTGCTAATACCTCTGATGGTTGTGGTTTTCTTTTAATTACAACAGATGCATGACAAGCATCATCCTTGTTGTTGCACCCAAACATTTAAACTGTCCAAAGTGTAACAGAGTGGCATTCCTTTTATTTATGTGCCATTTTATGGTTCTGGTTTCACATAAAATGATCATTATTGATGTGAAACATTCCCTTAATACCTGCTGTGTTTTTTAACTTTAATCAAGATGCATCTGGCTCATAACGTACAGTAACATAGAAGGACTTATAAAAAAAATAAAATAAACAGTACTATGAAAGAGGAATTTCATTATTATAAATACATTACATTGTTAGCATACAGTTGTGGTTACAGTACTTGCTTTTAATTAGCTTTTAAGTAAAAACCTACTTTGAAAGCCCTGCATTCAAAACCTTAAGTTAGTGACAACCAACAATCTGTGATTATTTAAGCTTTAAGCAGCAAATACCAGAAATCCCAGTTACCTGTTCAGTCTTGTGCTGCTACATTCATGTGGTGGTTTTCCTGTGGTTTCTGGAATGTAGGAAAAGTAGAATGGGAGCCAGAGCCTTCAGCTATAAAGCTCCTCTCCTGTGAAATCAGGTCTCAGTTTGGGTTTGGGTCCTGAACCATGCCTTAGTATGCTGCTGTAGGCCTAGACTGGCAGGAGACCTCAAATGATGCACTGAGCTCCTCTGAGATTATTATTAAAAATTGTTATCATTTGTACTATTTGTTTTTATGGTGGTGCTCAAGCTTTCTACCTCCTAGTGATGCAAAGTGCTTGATCAAGGTGGGAACTCTTGGGTCTCTCAACATTACTACAAAGAGTACTTCCTTGACCTGCTCTATGAAAAGCGCAATGAAAAACCTTATGTTATGAATTGCACTATATAAATACAATTTAATAATCTGAAAAATTAGTTAGATCACCTGATACGTTTCCTTTGCTCTTCAGTGTGCAGGCTCAGTGTGTTTTTAGTGGTGAATGTTGCAAATCGCAACCAAAGGCTCAGCCACCGCTCACCCATCCTTTTCCAAGAGCGAAGGTTGTCCAAATTTCACTTCTCTTCTTACTTCTAATAAATCAGACTACTACTACCACCACTACTACTTATTATTAGTATTATTATTTTTGTTTGTACGTATTTAACATAGTGACAAAATGCGCTCTTGTCTGTTTGGGTAACACATTCTCACTCCCGACTCCTCACACATGGACACTTGGTCAAGACCCCTTGGTGGTGTTTTTCAATGTTTAAGGCTCTGTGGTCAAGTTAGCAATGTCCGGTCAAGTAGAAACAATAAATATGCAACATCCAGTTCGACTTTCAAAATAAAATGTTAACATTGCGAAACATTGCCATTTTGAAATGCCATGTCCCTGTTGTGAAACATTGCAATTTGGTTGGGATTAGGAAAGATCATTGTTAAAGTAAAATCTGTCTGGCACAATATGGTATCCAGCTCATCATACTCTATACCAGGCTCCTGGGCAGGACAGGTTCTTATAACTAAAAAAAAATAAAATAAAAACTGATGCCGACAGGTCTTGATCATGTGTCCATTTGTGACGAGTCAGGGAGTGAGAACAGGCCTGGTTTAGGCTACTGTAGAAATATGGCGGCTCAACATGGCGACTTCCATGTAAGGGGACCCATGGTGTGTGTAGATAGAAATGGCTCATTCTAGGGTAATAAAAACATAACGGTTCATTATGCAAGGTCTTTATACACCACTGAAAACATAGTTGTATATTATTTTGGATTTGTCAATAGATCCTCCTAAATATTACACACTGTACCTTTTTAAATGCACTAGGAAATAAAATACAACACATCATGTTTGTACATTACAACTTAAAGCTCATGACCACATCGAAGTCCAGTAATCCAGTTACTTCAGACCCTTTGCAAAAAACCTTGGAATAATATTCAACAGTATAATATTTCTTAAAATTCTGACATTTGGTATACATTTGAATGGGGAGGTTATGTTTGCCAAATGTCCTGACTGCTATGGCAGAAAAGTTCCCAAATTGGACCAGATAAGGGAACTGAAAAAGTCAAAAGGTAATTTCTCTGGATAAGGACCCTTTATCCTTAGACACAAAGTTGCAAGCTTTTTCCACTGAAGGTTGGTGTTGCAGCGGCTGAGATAGGCACTGTGAGATGGGTATCCACCCCCAAAGGCCTTTGGACCAGAGGGAGTTTCAGCAGAGGTTTCCCAACATAAGAGAGGCATTCCCAAGCAACGCATGGGCAAGAGGGCACCCTGGCCATCTTCTCATTTCAGCAATTAAGTTGTGCCACATAAGTAACCAGCTGTCTCTACATAGTCAGGGCAAACTGTTAATCCTGGTTTAAAATTATCCAGGCAGCATGTTAGGTAGCTAACTGTTAGCTAAAGTAGTACCAAATCCAGGAGCTGCGCAGTGAATCTGACTATAGAATTTGAACGTCAACTGCAAATTTACCAGAAACACAAAAAGGTGTTTTCATCCAGTCACAGGTGAAACTGTAAGTAGAAACAACAATTAAGGTAATACCAAGCGGCAACACTTAAGTGCCTTCAACCTACATTCTCTCTAATGGCCAGCAGGGGCAGCTCCACTGTTTGCAAGAAGTCAGATTGCATTGGAGATGACAAAATGACATACTTCTCACTTGACTTACTTACTCAGTAATCACTTTCCTAATGAGTTTATGGGCTCACTCGTTAGTTTCAAGTCTTCTTCAGTATAACACGATATTCATTTAGTAAATTATGGACCCATTTAGGAAAAAATAGATGATAAAGCCAGGTGTGCTTTGGGGGATGACTACTTTGTGTGTGACGAGTTGTTACCACTGCGGTGTGTTTTCATTTCATTTTGTTGTGTACTTCTATTCTGAACATCTGTGTTGGAGGTGTGGCCAAGTATATCTACAGCTGTCATTGGATAACTGAGAAAGATTCAGCCTTCTAGTAGAGGATATATAGGCTGTGTTTGGTTGTTATACATTTGCAAGATCACCCTGAAGGCCCTGTGCTGAACGGGGCTGCTGACAGAAAGAAGATTCCTGTTTTTTCCTCAGAAAGACACAGATGACATCACTCTCTCTGCTGTCCAAACGTCATGCTTCCCCGGGCAGTTAAAGCATTTTTGGTCCGGATGCGGATATCATGGCGGTCACTATTCCAGGGCCGGTACCTGCTGCTCACCAACACCCTGAGTGGAGGAGTCATGCTGGCAATGGGAGACTCCCTGCAGCAGAGCTGGGAGAACCACAAGGATCCAGGCAGAGTCCGAGACTGGAGGAGGACAGGTGAGAGGCAGAGAGAGAAAAGTGGAACCATGGGGGTGTAGTTATTGCAATATGGGAATAGCACCGTGAACCCTGGAGGTGTAGGTGACTTGCTCCTTGACTTAATGGCTGACCTCAGGCTCAATTAAATTAAATGTAAAGAGGCGTCATCTTAAGTCACCTTGGTCAAAAGCCAAATGAATATAATGTAATGGGTTTTGTGATACTCTGTTTATTGGCAACAGGGAATCCATAGCTATAGTGATAACTTTAGTTAGAATCAACAATTTCTGCAGTGATAAATCAAACTTTGTTCTTACAGCACCTTAGATAATTTTCTAAAACTAAAACCTTTATTTAAATATGGTTCTAATGTTGATAAAGGAAATCTACAATACCTGCATCAGGATCTGGGTGGCTTAACACCTGTCCAAAAAAATGTCCTCTGGGAAATATCCGGAATTCATATTCAAACACAAAACAAAGTGTGTGGCTTGTTGCGAATAAATTTGCTCTAGAGACTTGTATTGAACACTATGCTGCAGTAATATTCATCATTTGGTCAGACCTTTGTATTTTAGTAAGACGCTGTGCAGCAAACACGATCTACTTTATGTCCGTCGGGGTTTGTTTTGTTATAATGACCAACTGCTTTTCTAACTTTGTGTGCACACACGGCAAAGTGCAAACCAGTGTGACGAGTCTGTTAAAACAAACATGTCCCACAGCTCCTTTCCAGTGTAACATGTTTTATTCTCCAAATTTTTTTATTCTTATTCTCTCTTTACTCTTATTTATGCTTATCTTCATCTGTGTGGTGTCTGAGGTTTCTTACAGTTTTTATATACAGTTATGTATCCCAGAAATCTCCTTCATTAAATTAAAAAAAAAATTTCTCTCATTGTTCTATAATTTTTATTTTTAATGTTTTCATAAGCCCATTTTTGAAAGAGTAACTCACCTTGCTGCAGTGATGTACAGGTTTACTCAAGAACCCCATGAGATCAGTTTGGTGTGGTTACCATAGTGCAACAGAGCATATTGCTGACGACACCCATCAGTGATGTTGGATGTGGTCAGAAGAAACAGGCCTAAAATTTTCAACCAGAGATAGCAGTAAACTTATGCTTTTCAGTCGTGTGTTTCAGCACCAAAAAATCTTTTAATACATGTTTTTTGTGGTCTGTAACCGGTGCAAAAATAAACAATTAAAGACAGAAAAACATTTACAAGAAAAATAGAAATGTTCATATATACACGCTATGTACTATATAGCATTACAACCAAATTTCAAATTTAAACCTTTTCATAATGTAATTCCCTACAATACAGTACCCTGGTCCATTGCTCAGTAAACTGGTTATATCTCATTTTTTCAATTCAAAATGGAAAATTCTAAACTTTGTCAACCAAATGTTTCTAAACACAGTATCCTTAAATCTCAATCTCTTCATTAAGAATAACAGATGATGTTTTGGAGAAGAATTTGTAAAATGTGTTACATTTTGAAATCTTTATTTTCCCATGAATTTTTCCCCCTAAAGGTCATATGTTTGTGATGGGCTGCTCCATGGGTCCATTACTGCACTACTGGTACCACTGGCTGGACAAGGTGTTTGTGGGCAGATCTCTGAACACAGTGGGCAAGAAGGTTCTGTTGGACCAGCTTATCGAATCGCCGACAATAGCATTGTGGTATTTTTTAGGTGAGAAAGATTTCAGACTTTATTGGCACAAAGCAGCCTGTCTCCTTCCTCCCAGTGTACACATACACAACTCAGCATTTATCTACAGAGTCAAAGTTGTGCTTAAAGATGTGGGTGAGACAAAAGATGGCGCGTATCAATATCAGTTAGACGGAATCCAAAGGTCATCTGTGATACACTGTTTGGTTTTGTTTGTGACTTCCAGTCATGTTTTATCGACACTCCTCCAGACTCTGACTTTATCTGAAGATCGATTTGATGAAGCCTGACGCTGATACTCATCTGACAAACAACTCCGTTTATTGCAGGTATGGGTGTCATGGAGGGACATACTTTATCTGAAGGCTGGGAGGAGTTTAAAGACAAGTTCTGGGAATATTATAAGGCAAGTACACCTGTCAGGGTCTGACCTGCAGATCTGGAGCAGCAGGTTGTTGCACATGTCTCACATTATTGTTCACTCATTACATCAAAAGTTCTTCTTTTTCTTAAGCAGAGTTGCGAAGTTAACTTTACAACTGTATTGAATTTGTAACTGTGACCCTTTTCATGCATTAATTCATCACTCTGAAAAATGTAGGAATCATCTAAAAAGGTCTTTTGCCTGCATCAACCAATAACTGTTACAACTGGTGATTCATTGTGGTAACATTAATTTGACTGTGCAGGTTTTAATGTTTCCTCTAAGGCATGAAACTAATGTTAGTGCTGTGCAATCTCAGGAGGTTTGTTTATGCTAATCTGTGTTTTTCTTGCCCGCAGGCGGACTGCTGTGTTTGGCCGGCAGCTCAGATGATCAACTTCTTCTTTCTTTCACCCAAATTCAGGGTCGTGTACATGAACTTTATCACCTTAGGGTGGGACACCTACATGTCCTACCTCAAATACAGAGTAAGTCAGCCACACAGGAGATTAAAGTGACATTGTTGACACTTCTTTTATTAACAGAATCTGTTTGATTTGTTTTTTGTTTACTTATTATTTGACCATTTAATAACTTTTAAAAATGTCTTAGTCGCTGATATGTGTCTTGTATACATCAAACAGAATTATAATAATGTATACAGACAATAGTGAGCAGTTTATGAAATTTTGACAGTATGTCAGATTATAAAAGCAGCCTCAGGTGCAAAATAATAGATTCTACAGTCAAATGGTTTCACAATAAGTTTAACTATATTTTACATGTCTTTTATGTTGCATTAATTGTATTACTATTTGTTGTCTCATTAGTTGCAAGTATTTTTTATTATATTTCTGCCTAAATTTAAAAAAGTTGCCACTAATATACAAATGCTTTGTACTTGTATAGCGCCTTTCTAGTCTTTTCGACCACTCAAAGCGCTTTTACACTACATCTGCATTCACACACTGAGCCAAAGTGCTCAAACAGAAACTAACATTCACACATTTCGCCAGGCGAACCCCCAATTCGGGGTTCAGTATCTTGCCCAAGGACACTTTGACATGCAGCTTGGGGGAGCTGGGATTGAACTGCCGACCTTCCGATTAACGGCCAACCTGCTCTACCTCCTGAGCCGCAGCCGCCCCTTGAATATGAATGCATCAGAATAATATGGATGAATGATTATATCTTATAATATATTGATTGTGTGTATTGGCTTCTGTTGTGTTGACAGGATGACAGCCACCCCACTGAGCTGGTATCAGTGCAGAAGAAAGCACTCCCACCCTCCAAACCTCTGGAGGAGAAAGCTTAGAGATGTTGTTAATGCTCAACTGTGAAGTCATTCATCGGAGGCAATAGATTATTTTGCTGTTTTTACCTGTTCAAAATGCAAAATGTTGTGAGACTGTTATAACAGTTTGTGTCATTGTGGTACCATATGTTTATCATTTTTTGTGTCAGTATTTGATTTATTAATTGCTGTTTTTTGACGTAAAGAAAATTTCAACACATGTACATGGAAACTTTAATAAAAGGTAACACCACTACTGTAATAGTACAAAAAATAGGGTAATTAAATGTGGACTCTTAAACATCAGATCTGTCAAGTTAGCTTGAATAAATACACTCACCAGTCATACAAATATTCTAAACCCAAACTAAATAACTGATTTAAAAGCCTTGATCATAGTCTTTCACAACCAGCCTGAAAAACACTACAGCAATTTTTATTTGTTATAGTTTCCAAATTCTGAATTTTGTGAAGTCTAAAGAACTAATGAAAGCAGATGCTGACACAGACGGGAGGCAGTGGAGTAGTTCAAGCGTTTTATTGTAGAATACTCATAAGAAGATGAAAGTGGGGGGATAGGAGCTGGGAGAGAGCGAGAGCTGCCCCACTACAGGCATCAGTTAGTGAACTGAAGAGGAGGTCCCAGGTGAAGATATAACATTCTCAGAGTTTTTATCAACTTTAGTCCTTTAAAACGGATAAAGAAATTACTGCAGGTGATTTTAATATGCATGATTGGCTTCTGTCAGAGTGTTTATAAACCCACACCCTGGACCTCCTTCTGGCTTAAGGCATTAAAATTGAACATTTAATAGTCTTTCCACTTAATCCCTTTTTATCAGAACACTGTTAAATAACTTTTGAATTCCTATTACTGGACTACATGCCATTTGGCAAAAAATCCTACACTAGATGTCTATCTGACTGAGCTAACTTTAAGTAATTAATTCAATACAATGTCTCAATAAAACATAGGACTCCCTCCCAAACTGATCATCTTGTTGATAGTGATGCAGGCTCAATACGAATGACACTTGTCTGTATTGCTTCTCTAAAAACTAAGATAATAAAACATAATATAGATAGCTCCATGATATAACCTCCAAACCCCCAAACATTGCAAAAACCTGATTGGAAATTGCATTTCGCCAATCTGGATGAATCTTGTATATAGGAAGGCACTATGTAATGCCAGAGCAGCTTATTACTGTCCCATCGATCTTCACTAACTTAAATTATTTCTTCATCTACGCCATAAACCTGTCTCTTGGATCCCATCCCACCTATACTGCTTAAAGAAGTTTTACCCTTAAGCTGATGATACACGGAGCAACTTTTTGATCAATGGTAATGAGTAAAGATTGCTACCGTAATCCCCTTCCCCCGCCACCCGCCCTTCACCGCCGCTATCCGTTCAAAACATAGTCGGACTTACCACTAGCAAGATTGACCAGCAACATTGCTCAAAAAGTTGCCCCGTGTATCATCAGCTTTAGTTAGCACCTCTTTACTAGGCATGATCAGTCTTTCAAGTCAATCTATGTACCATTGTCCTTTAAAGTTGTCATGGTTTGGGGTTTTGATTTTTTAATTTCCTGTTTTATTTTGAAAGTCCTTCCTCATGTGTCTTCTGTATTGTTTCGAGCTTTGTGTGTTTTCTGCCTGTTTTCTTTGTCTGCCCTAATTAGTGCCACCAGTATTAAGTTATTCTCCCTTGTGTATTTAAGTCATTGTGTTTCTCCTTGTCTGTTGCTAGTTCGTCAAGCTTCCCAGTGTTTCTTCTGCTTTGGATTACCTGCCTACTTTATAGATCTTTTGGGTTTAATTTATTGCCTGCTCCTTTTTTGATTTTGTTTGCCTATGTGGACTGCTTGCCTGTTTTGGACCTTTGCCTGCCAGCAACTTGCTGTAAGCTTGTACACCTTTTGTTTACTATTAAAATTTTTGAATTGCACCTGTTTTTGCCACCTGAGTCTGTGTCCAGGTCCACTCCCTTGTGTTACGGTTTCTACGCTTGAACTAAACGTGACTATTATCAATCATTTTCAGATTTTACATGTTAACAATGAATCCTCCATGCATGCCGAAGTTAGTCATGGAGTTCCACAAGGTTCTGTGCTTGGACCAATCCTATTCACCTTATAAATGCATCCTTTAGGCAATATTATCTGGCAACATTCCATTAACTTTTTATGCAGATACCCAGTTATATCCATCGATCAGGCCAGACTTCAAGCATGCCTTAAGTACCTAAAAACCTGGATGACATGCAAAATTCCCATGTTAAACTCAGACAAAACTTAAGTTATTGTACTTGGCTCCAAACTGATGTAAAACACATTATCTAAAGATATAGTGACTCTAGATGGCATTGCTCTGGCCTCCAGCACCACAGAAAGGAATTGTGTTCATATGTCTCCCTGGTTACCACCAGGAAAAAAACAGGTTAAAGTTGCACAATCTATAAATTGGATGGACCTCTGGAAAGGTAACTTCTTGGAATACTTTTTGCAATGGTAATTGTGTTCCAACTGCTTTAGCCCCTGTCCTGTCTGTGCCGCAGCTCGTCTCTGAACCCTCTAACCCTAACCCATCAATCTCCAGCCTGGAGCCCCTCTTGTCTGCAGTCGGCTGGACAACCTGTCATGACCCAAGCAGGATACAATGGAGAAATGCATTCAGGACTTGGCTGCAGAGATTATGAGACCTTCTTCCTACCCAGTGGATGCTGTTTTGTTTCTTTTTTAACAAGAAAGGTGGGACACTGTATTGATTTTTGTGGATTAAACAATATAACTGAAAAAAAGTATCCTTTACCACTCATCAGCTCTGCTTTTGGCCCTCTTCTTTGTGCCACGGTCTTCACTAAATTAGACCCTCCAAAACACCTACCACCTCATTCGCGTCAGATCGAGGTCACAGTCACTGAAATTGTTAAGAAAAGCAGTAAAACGGAGTAGGTTACCCCAAATCTTGCAGCATTGCAGTTGTTGTCTACATCTTGGTTAGTTCTTGTAATTTTATCACTTTTCAGATGCTGTCTGTTAAACGACCTTGGAATGACAGGAGTTGCACTGGAAATGTCGAAGTTTTGTAAATATGGCATAACTGGCTTGCTGTGACGCCCTGTAGGGTCTGCACACCAACACATGACCCTGTAGAATAACTTTGGGAACCTGGACCCATTGCCCTGTAGTGTAGACTATTTGTAACTCCTTGTTTTCATACTTTAGGGAGATGCTGCTAGGGGACAGACCTCCCTGTTAACCGATTTCTCTCTACAGGATCCACCTTTGGTTTGGTTTTTGGATATGTTGTTTTAGTTGTATTTACCTTGATTCTTACATTACAACACACTTACACACACTTATCCATACATCCATCATCTTGCGCGGACACTACTGAAACTACTGATATATGAATGAATGAATATACTGAAGATAAAAAAGTTAGATAGTTAAATAGAAAATAAAAACAGGCAGGTCTCTCACCTTTGCTTATTTTACTCCTTTTATTCCCCATCTCCCACTCAGAAGAATTTTTTATTTTTTTTTACTCTAATCCTAAGGGGACTCTAACCTTTAACACTTAGGGACTCTAACCCTAAGGCGAATCTAACCCTTATTCCTTAGATATAGTTGTCACTGTAAATCCAGATTGTCCACGCTACAAACTCTGGTAAAATTGGTTGACAGAGGGCCCTGTCGACAAGTTAACCAAAAACAGGGACTCTAACCCTTGTAATTCTACTCGGCCCTGTTAACTGAGGATCATCCCTGTGAGATGGTACAATCAAAAGAGCACTCTAAGCTTTTTAAATAGTGTTCACAATCTAAAAACAAAGAAGAAAGCAGGACAGCTAAAGTTACAGTGCAGTGTAAGTTATCAATCCACAGCTTTAAATTTGATTTAATTAAAGGCAGTAGTAAAAAGAAAAGTCTTAAGTCTTGATTTAGATATATGGAGCATAAAAACTGAATGCTGCTTCTCCATGTTTAGTTTTGACTCTGGGGACAGAAAGCAGACCTGTCCCAGACGACCTGAGAGGTATAGATGGTTCATAACGAAGCAGAAGATCAGAAATGTATTTTGGCCCTCAACCATTCAGTACTTTGTAAACCAACAGCAGTACTTTGAAATAAATTCTCTGACAGACAGGAAGCAGGTGTAGTTTACTGTACTGTACTTTGTTTCAATTTAAAGTGTACTTTAATTTGAAACAATCCTTAATTTATTTTGAGTTAAATAAACATATTTTGTTAAATGTTTACAATGGTGTGGTTCCCTTTTGTTGTGGTCTTTTGAGCCAGGTTATGACTCAAAAAAGTTTGTCTGTTGCAGTGCACAGTGTTTCAGGCTGTAGTTTGAATGTATGCGGGGACACGTCCCCATCATCACCGAGGTGCATAGCATGCTGCTGTTGCAACAGCAGATGTCCCCTTCAGCTCTTCTTTCTCTCAACTTGTTTTCCTTGCTCTTTCTTTTTAAGGAAAATAAATATTTTTGGAAGCTTTGCTTTTTCTGTCTCGGTTGCTTCTTTCAGCTTTCGCTTCTGAAACCCACTTTTGTGTTTGTACTCCATATTGTGTTAATTTCCCAGTTGCTGTCACTTCATTAGCTCTTCTGTGTGGATTATGCCACGCAGCAATGTGTAAGTAAATGAAAATAACCCAGAATTCTGGGCATTACTGTTGAACTATATAATAGTTTCACGTGACATCTGTGTCTTTCCTGGGTTAAATCATTGCTCAAGGTAGGTTCAACTGGATTCTGCCAATTCCACAATCATGGAGTGGCCAGCACCCACCAAACATTTCCTGGATTTTAAAATAACCCTTTTTTTGGATATCTTTCTATTTCTATCTATCTATTTTATTTCTATTTATAATCTATCTATTTTCTACTCACATGAACATTTCTTTTTATTAAGATCTGAATCACTTTAATTTTGGGCGATTCTTCTGTAACACTGTCAGAATATGTTTTTATGACATTAACAGTTGTGTCTCTTTTTTTCACTTCTTTCCTCTACCTCACTTACTTTCCTGTCTTTTCCTCCTCACTGACTGGCTCTTGTTTTTACTTTTTCATCACTCCTCGTTAATCTAATTGAGTTCACCTGATCACACTTTATTTAAAGACTGCACTCAATTTCACTCACTTTCTGACCTTCACATGGGGCAGCTTTTCTGATTGAATAGCCTATCTGTGTATTTCTTACCCTCTTTTATGTTTGTAAATTAAACTTTTGAGTTTTGGAGAAATTAACTTTGATCAGAGGATTGAAGTTTCTTGGCTTTTTCTGTTATTGCTTTCCAAAACTACCTGTATTGTTGGGTCTGTTCCCTAAACTCTCCTCACTACTCCACCTTGTGGAACAGTATGGTAATCACGATAAAAAAAGGGATAGTAAGTGACCCTTTTTGTTAAATTCAGCCAATATTTTTAATTTAATTTATAATATAACTTTGGCGGGAGGAGCTTTTGAGAGTGCACTTAACGGAGCGGTGTATTTGTTTGGCAGTTGAGTTTAAATATCCACAGTCTTTTTGCAGAATCACCAACTCTCCCTTTAAACCAGACTCACAACTCAGTTCATGTAACAGCTCTATTGAATGTGAATGGGTTGTTTTTACCCTGTAATGATTTAATGTGATTTAATAATGTAAATTTGGGATACATATTTCCAAAAATAAAGAAAATTGCAAGCTCTGTAGAGCCATCCCTCTCTCTCTTTTACATTTAATACAATCCATCTGGAGCTGGATTTTCTCCACAGAAAAGTTAACAAACTAATTTTGAGTGAAGAGCATGTTTGAGGATAACAAGACTAAAATTCATGCTCACTCTTATGAGTGACTCTTGTGAGTTTCCTCACATATACAAAACACCTTTAGTCGTTATTTATCTTTTCCGTTTGCCCCCAAAGATGAAGAAACACATTGCAAAACACTAACATCTGTTTATCGCATTTTTTTTTTTACAGAATAGATTCAGATTTGAATATGAACCATGTTCTTTTTGCATCTTGAAAACAGAAACTGTAGAACATGTAAATCTTTTTGGAATAACATCTATGTCTGGATAGCTTTCAAGATTTATTTCCCAGTATTTGAGTATTAAGTCCCAGTATTTGAGAGCTGATGGCTGCTCTGGAGGACATTATCATGGAGTTTTGTCATTGGTTCTTGAATGTTTATAAAAGGTTGGTAATATTATGCTAATATTTGACTCCCTATATACTTTACTTTTTTGATTTGTCTGTTTTTAAAGGCATTGTTGCTTGTGCTCACTTGCTGGTTTGTTAGGTATGTATGTTTGTTAGGTAATGTTATTTTATGTCCTTTGTCCCCAACTTGAAATGTATGTTGTACTGTTATTAATTTTAAAAGGAAATGGAGAGATCGTTGTGAAATTGAATGTATAATTTTGCACTCAAAAGGTCAACATCAGTGCTTGTGTTGTGCCAAAAAGAAAATGGTACAGTAACCAATTGTCTTGTCAGCTACATAGTCAGGGCAGCTGAGCTGTTAATCCTGGTATGGTATGGTATTGTATACCATAAGGAATGGTAACGGTATCTAGGCAGCATGTGAGGTAACTAATGGCTGCCATGACTGTTAGCTACTTTAGCATCGGTCAAGGAGTTGGTCGGTGAATCTGAGTGCATGAACTTTGAACCCTAAAATTGTTCCAACAGTTTCTGTCTGTAAAAACTCTGACAACAGCAAATTTACCAGAAACATAATATATTTATAAATAACAATGCTGTCCATACAAGAAAGTAAATAGCCAAACATTCATTGTTGGATTTTTCTTTTAATAATATTGATCAGGTGGTTTGGGACCAAGAGGGGTGATATTAACTTCATAAGAAAACAAAAAGAGGCTTTCTGCATTTATAATTTTTAGAGGCTTACGTCTAAAGGGAATGAATGAAGATTTTTAATGGCGATTTCTATTGTAGTTTTAACTGTTTGTTTGTTTATTTTGTTGTGTACTTTTATGTAGAAACCTCTGTGTTAGGGGTGTGGCAAACAATGTCTGCAACTCTCATTGGATAACTCATAAAATTCAGCCTTTTTGTAGAGTATATATATAGGCTGTTTGTTTGTTAGAAATTTGGAAGATCAGCCTGAAGGCCCTGTGCTGAAAAGGGCTGGTGAAATGAAGAAGATTCTTGTTTTCTTCCGTTTGTTTTTTGAAAAAATCCACAGAGAGACACAGGCAAAGTTTTTTTCCTTCAGATGACATCAATCTCTCTGTGATCCAAACATCATGCTTCCCCGGGCGGGTAAAGAGTTTCTGGTCCGGATACGGTTATCCTGGCGGACACTATTCCAGGGCCGTTACCTGCTGCTCACCAACACCCTGAGTGGAGGAGTCATAACGGTGCTGGGAGACTCCCTGCAGCAGAGCTGGGAGAGCCACAAGGATCCAGGCAGAGTCCAAGACTGGAGGAGGACAGGTGAGAGACAGAGAGAGAGTAAAGTGTAGCCAGTGACACGTCATTAATGCAATGTGGTATCATTGCATTAATGACCCTGGAGGTGTAGGTGCCTTGCTCCTTGACTTAATGATTTACCTCAGGCTCAATAAAATGAAATGTACAGAGGCGTCATCATAAGTCACATTGGACAAAAGCCAAATGAATGTAATGTAATGGGTTTGGTAATATTCTGCTTTTTGGCAACAGGGAATCCATAACTGTGCATCAATAATGAATCTGTTAAAATCAACCATTTCTGCAGTGATAAATCTAGCATTGCTCTTTTAGATAATTTTCTAAAACTAAAACCTTTGTTCGGTAAGCTAATATCATTCTAATGTAGATAAAGAACATCTGCAATAGCTGCATCAGGATCCGGGTGGCTTACCACCTCTGCAAAACAATTTCCTCTGGAAAATTTCTTGGATTCATATAAAATATGGTCTAGAGACTTGCTATGGTATGATTCAACATTTGGTCAAACCCAGTAAACTATTTCCTTTAAGTCCATCAGGGTTTGTTTTGAGATAATGACCAACTGCTTTTCTAACTTTGCTCACACACACAGCAAAGTGCAATCCAGTGTGACAAGTCTGTTAAAACAATCATGTCCCACCAGTATAACACGTTATATTCCCTGAATGTTTTCCGCTTTCTTATATTCATCTGGGTGGTGTCTGAGGTTTTTTACAGCTTAGGCCTATACATAAAGTTATGCAACTCAGAAATCACCATTAATACCAGCACAAATGTTTGTGTGCACAAACAACACAAAAAATTGTTTCTCTTCTCTCAGTGCTCTCCAACTAGGAAAAGCTACACCAATGGTTATTTGTGTTTGTCCTCACAGTTGATCGCTTTCTTTTTTCACTGGAATCCGTCCTCTGAATGCTAAATTTCTTTTTTATCTGTAACTTTTAACTTTTCTTGGACACATGGCCCCACCATACTCATAGTTGCTTTAGCCTACTCCGTCGCGGTTACTCCAGAGTCCTGTAGAGATGGAGTTGCGTCATCCCATTTACATTACATTTATCATCTCCATGTAATTTCCATTCAAGTGGCTTCACTGACTGTATAGCCTATGAGTTACATTTTGAGGAAGTTGTACTTGTCAGAGTAGTTTAAATGCATCATACTTTAACTCCTACATGAGTAGGATAGTTTTTTAAGAGAAAAATCATTACTTTTACTCAGCTACATTTTGGATACTTTTATCACGCTACTTTGCCACTTATTTATTTATTTACCGCAATCAAGCATCCACACGACTCTGTTAGAGCAGACTAATGGTAGTATGGCTTTCAGTTAGCGCTAGCAGCTAATATTTAGGCTACAGATTAAAATTTAGTGCACCTAGATGAGACCGTGTTGGTGCAGTGGGTTTCGGTTGTGAAGTCATTAGGCTACACCAAGCTGATGCTGAGCTGACAGAGAGCAGTGTCTGGTGTGTTAATGCTAATATGTTTAATAATAATTAGCTACACACAGAATATCATGCTTAAAAACTCCTGCTTTCTGCCTTGCTGGAAATATTCAAGCTAACAGTCTGCATTTAACTGGTCATGCTCATTGGTGCAGCCTGATGAAGACAGATTAAATTATGCACATAAAAAAACTACAACGTACTCTCATTTCATGTGGATGTGACTGATGACTAATGTTTCAGTCACAGATGATCTTTCTCAGGTAAATGTGAAGAAGTGAACACACCTGTATTTAATAGGCAATAAATTATGAAACATCACAGCATTATCTCCTAATTTGATTTGTTTGCCAAACATAATTTAATATCAGACAACAAGAAAATTATTTTTATTTTATTTTTACTCAATCTTTACTTATTGGAGTACTAACAGACTATTGGAGTACTAACAGACAGAGATAATATTAATGCAATATTTTGTAATCACACTTGATGGATACACACTGGGAGGTTGTGGCAGGTTATCTAATCAGGAGATGATGACTTTTCATTTCATTACAAATAAATACAACTGTATGTGCACTTTTTTACCTTTACCATTTGAAATAATTCTGGTCACATCCACATCAAATCAAAGACTTTTTAAAATTTTTATTTCTACTCTCTACTCAAGTAATTACCAAACCAAACCAAAGCACATTCAATAAAGACTCTTAAGATACATAAATAAACAGTATAACTTTAAGACCACTTAAAAGTACAATTTGTACATAGGTTTAAAGGAATTTGTTATTCTAAAAGCAGTGGCAACAATTAATAGATTCTAGCTCTTGTGTCACTCCTCGAGGTTGTATTTCAGCTGTTCTCCCCATTTCTGATCACATGTTAATATCTTGTAATGACAACTTAACATTGTCCAAAATAAAACTGCCACGTGTCATTCCATTCTGTAATATTTAGGACATTAACTTAGACGCTTTCTCTAGTGGTATTGATGGTTTCCCCAGTATAAACTGTTTATCCACCCCTGATGAACTGGTTACGCACTACAACGATGGCCTACAAAATATTTAAAATTCTCTGGCTCCTTTTAAAACCCCGATTGTGTCCATTACCTATTCTGCCCCATGGTTAACATCTAGACTACTCCAGCTCAAAGTAAAGGGTCATCGCTTGGAAAGCCTTTAATAGAAAACTGGACTCGTTGTTCACAATGAACAATAACCACATTCTCAATTACAAGGACACTCTTTCTACATCCAAATCCACTTATTATACAGGTATAATTTGTTCAGGTGAAGGAAACACTAGAGCCCTGTTCTCCATGGTTAACAACATAGTATGACGACCGGACTCTCTTGCGCCTGCTGCTAAGTGTAACTCTTTAATGTCATTTTTTAAAGTACACAAGATTCGCCAGCAACTGACTTCTAATTCCTTTTACAGTCTGTCTCTTTCAGGTCTCTCAGCCCATCTTTCTCGTTCATTTTCAACTACGTGTCAACTAGAACCTCTTCCTACCATCTTGGTAAAAGTCTGCTTAGCTTCTCTCTCCTCCCTAATTACTATTCATGTACAATCCTCTCTCACCTCTGGTATTGTTCCTTCATCTCTAAAATCAGCTGCAATAACTCCTATGCTACAGTAGGTTTGGTGGACAGGTAGAGTTGTGTGTCATCCGCATAAAAGTAGAAATTCCAGAAGATATGGCCAAGAGGAAGTAGATAGATGATGAACAGAAGGGGGCAGGACAGAGCCCTGGGGAACACCAGTAGTGACAGGAGATAGGTGTGATTTGAAAGTTCTGAGTCGAGTGCTGCCAGAGAGATAAGATTTAAACCAGTCCAAGGGTATATCAGTGATACCAATAGAGACTAATCTGTCAAGGAGGATGTTATGAGAGATGATGTCAAAGGCCGCACTCAGATCAAGGAAGATAAGAATAGCTAATAGTCTGGAGTCAGGTGCCATGAGAAGATCATTAGTGATTTTAACCATGCTATGGCAAGGGCGAAACCCAGATTGGAATTGTTCATAGAGGTTATTGTCACGTGTGCATGAACCTGAGATGCAACTGTGTTTTTTTGAGGATTTTAGAAAGAAAAGGTAGGTTAGAAATAGGTCGGAAGTTTTTGAAATTGTTGTGGTGATAGTATACAGTACTTCCCACCCACCTACCTCTCTGATTGATGAAAATCAAATCCTGGTTCCCCTGAAACTTCCTCAAACTTAACAGTGACAAAACCAAGGTTCTCCTCATTGGCACCAAATCCACTTGACAAGTAGAAAGTGACAAAACTTGACACTTTTTCTCTTACAATTGAAAACTCAGTTTCCTCCTCCCCTCCGGTCAAGAGTCTGGGTGTCATCCTCTATTGGACACTTTTATTTCAAGCTCGCATTATTGATGTCATTCGGTCTGCATACTTCCATTTACATAACATTAATCGCCTCCGCCCATCTCTCACCCACTGGTACAGCCATTCTTGTTCACATCCTGGTTACATCCCGCATTGATTACTGTAATTCTCTTTTTTTTGGTCTTCCTCTCAAATTCATGCATAAACTTCAACAGGTTCAGAACTCTGCCGCTTGTATCATCACCAGAACCCTTTCTATTAATTATATCACTCATGTCCATCAGCAGCTTCATTGGCTCCTAGTTAAACACCACATTGATTGATTGAAGATCCTGCTCCTCACTGTCAAGGCCATTCAAAACATCACTCCCCTGTACCTCATTGACCTCCTTCATGAACACACACCCGTACTCTTAGGTCTTCTTCTTCTATTTACCTCACTGCACCTCCTGCCTGTTTGTCCACTGTGGGGTTTAGAGCCTTTAGCTGCTCTGCCCGTCGCCTCTGGAACTACCTTCCACCAGACTGGAATATCCAACATGATCACTGTTTATCTGGTCACAGCAATCTTTTGTTACTAATTGACCATACAACCAGTGCAACAGAGCAAGCAACAGTGATGCTGGATGTGGTCAGAGGTGAAACAGGCTTGAAACTTTCAACCAGAGATAGCTGTAAAATTTTCAGCTTTTCAGCCGGGTGTTTCAGCACAGTTACCTGTGCAAAAAATACTAAATCCAAGATTTAAAAAACAGTTACAAGAAAAAAGATGTAAAGCATTACTCATAATGTAATACCCCTACAATTTCACAATGATAAAACTAAACTCTCTCAACCAAATCTTAATCAAAAAAGATAGTATACTTAAATCTCCATCTCTTCATAAAGAATAAAAAACATAATGTTTGTCAAATGTTTTGATTTTTTAATTCTTTATTTTCCAATAACTCTTAATTCTCCATTAAGGTCGCATGTTTGTGATGAGCTGCTCCATGGGTCCATTGCATCACTACTGGTACCACTGGCTGGATAAAGTGTTTGTGGGCACAGCTCTGAACACGGTGGGCAAGAAGCTTCTACTGGATCAGCTTATCCCCTCACCAACACTCGGCGTGTGGTATTTTTTAGGTGAGAAGGATATCAGAGTTTATTGGCATTAAGGAGCCTGCCTCCTTCTTTCTAGTGCACGGATTCACGCATCAACATTTGACAGGGTGTTAGCACATAAGCAGTTTCTCTACGACATACACAGGTAAGTGTACAGAGTCAAAGGTTGTGCTTGAAGATGTGGGTGAGGTAAGACAAAAGATGGCGTATGTCAATATCAGAGGTGGATGGAGTTCAAAGGTTGTCAGTGATAGTTTTGTTTGGGACAGTCAGCCCGTAAAGCACCGTAAACATCTGACAGACAACTCTGTTTATTGCAGGTATGGGTGTCATGGAGGGACGCACTTTATCCGAAGGCTGGGAGGAGTTTAAAGACAAGTTCTGGGAATATTATAAGGCAAGTAGACCTGTCAGGTTGTGACCTGCAGATCTGGAGCAGCAGATCAGTGCACATGTCTCACATTATTGTTCACTCATCACATCAAGTTCTTAAGGAGAGTTGAGATGTTAACTTCCTCTCTATTGCATTTGTAACTGTGACTTAAACTGTCTTGTCTGTGCTGTGTATTTCTAGTTTCTCCAAATGACAAAAATCTTGTTGTTGATGCCTAAATGGTCCTGTAGCAGGTATTTGCCCTATAGGTGTGATAATGCCTTTTTCTATGTTGTTGTGAATGCATATGCTGTGATCTAATCGTGGTGCTGGATGGGGGACCCATCAGTCTTTCGAAACCCTCTTGCCCTCCAGGTAGACCCAAATAACTGACGCAATCTGTGTAGTTTTTTACAGAACAGCCTTTTGCCATTTTACAGGCTCGTGTCAGAGCTATTAGTTCTGCTCTTTGTGATGAGCACGACTGTGGACACTGCTAAGCCTCTTGCATCATTTCGCCTGTATCTGTAGCCTGAATTATGGCATATCTTGCTTATAGAGGGGTAGGCTCCCTATAACAGGAACCATCGACAAAGAACAAAAGGTCTGCTTGGATCAGAGGCTTTGCTTTCATATCTGATCTGAGTTTTGTCATATCTTACCACTTCAGATTCACAATCATGTGGCTCGCCTTGGTGGGGAAGTTGGATCAAATCAGCAGGGTTTTTGGTGTGCCATGACTTGATGGTTACATCAGTGTATTATAACAAATGAGTGTATTCTTGGTTACGCTTGGCTGTAAGAACAAACATTCCTTTCTCTAAAGATTCATTAGTTTGTGTATCTCATAGGTAATGCAGCTCCTTAATGGTTTCAAACATTGCTTCTCCCTCAGGTGTTCATTTTAGGCAAGCCTGAAGTTTGTCTTTCCCTGGTTCTTTTATCATAGCACGCAGAGGTGCTGGTATGACAGGATATCTCTCAACCCAATCTAACCTATATACAGTCAATTCCCTGAAATGTCAACATATTTCAAACAGTGACTGGTTTAGGATCTTTCTTAATACCAGTGGTGGACATTTTTTAAGTGCATTTACTTAAGTACATATTAATACATATACAGGTACTTTACTTGAGTATTTAGTTTTCATGTCACTTTCTACTCACTTCTACTACACTACTTCTAGATATTGTACTTTTTACTTCGCTACATTTATCTGACAGCTTTAGTTACTAGTTACTTTACAGATTAAGATTTTTACACAAAAAACACACAAAGGCTTAATAAAATATGTTCTGGTATAAATTAAATGATCCAACATTTTATACAAATAGCCTACAGCTGACACAATTATTAGAGTGACATTGAAATGAACTGGCAATAACTTTGATCGTTAAGACATTTTTAAAGTAAAAACCATTCATGATTCTACTTTCACAAAACAGATTTGATGCTTTTCCTTTTGATAATTTTAATATATTTGTAATAATTTTGAGCTTTGTACTGTTGGTTAGACAAAGTAAGCATTGTAACGGTGTCACTTTGGGCTCTGGGCAATTGTGACAGCATTTCTCACTATTTTCAGAATTGAAGTGAAAATTGATTAAATGAGAAAATAATCGCCAGATTAATCCATAATGCACACCAATACAAAAAAAGGTTTGAAGTGAGCTCCCAACAATTACAACAGTAAAATCCTGCTTTTACATTAATGCATGCGTAATAATAATAATAATATAATATATAATAGTATAACAGTCAAAAGACATTTTTCTTTCTCCACTACTTGCTACTTTTACTTGTAATACATTTAGTACTTATATAGTAAATTTTCCTGATTATACTTACATACTTTTGCTTAAGTAACATTTTCATTGCAGAACTTATACTTGTAACAGAGTATTTTTAAAGTGAGATATTATAACTGAGTAGCTTGAATTATTTTGAAATGGCAAACCTGTTTATAATGAATGTCATTGTTTAATAAATAAGAAAGTTTGCCTGTTTTACTTTTAAATTCTGTTTGTCAAGTCAACAACCCCTGACTAACATAACCATACTAATAGTACTTTTTTACTTTTGATACTTTTTGAAAAGCATGTATTTTGACTCGAGCAGAAACTGAAATAGCAAATTTCACATTTTAGTGGAGAAATATTAAGCGAGGGTATTTGTACTTTTACTTAAGTACAGGATTTGTGTACTTTGTCCACCACTGCTTCATACTTTCCAGTTGGGAAGGTGACTCTCCCTTTTATCCGTGTATATGTGTGCCAGCTTCTTCACTTTATCTTGGCAATATTGGAGCTTCTGTTGAGTTTTCAGGACAGCAATGGAGTCAGTGTGGCATAAAGTCTGAGCAGATAATGAGATCATCAACATACTGTATTACAGTACTGGGGACTAGGTGTGTTTTCATGCAGGGTGGTTGGTATCAACACTCCTGCTTCTAATAACCCAAACATTTTTGCCTCTATCTCTGCTTTATTCTCTGCTTCACTGGATAGGCTACTGTGGGATCCATGTAGGCCTCCAGCCAGGTTTTTATTGGATTTCAACTGGTTGGGCTGACTGTAAAGCCTTCATCTGTATCATGTGTATCATGTTGGGACCATAGCTGTGGGGGGACTTTCTGTAGCATATCTTTAAACTGCTGATCTTCAGTCAACACTAAAGCTTATAATACTGATACTTCAGGGCATTTAGATGGCTCCCATTTTAGTTCCAAGGCTTCTTCGACCGTTGTTACAAGGTGTTTGGACTCATAGTCTGGGTTAATTCTCACAGTAATGTGGGGAGGGGGTGATTAACTTGAAATCGGTCCTATCTGCTGTCCACAGCGAGTGCTGCACCTTGTTTCCAATGATGAGCATTGCAGCATTCTCTTGAACATGTGGCTGCTAATTGGACCATTTTTCATCTCTATCGATGTTCTTCCTGTAATCCTTTAGCCTCACATCAGTGCAGTCATTTGGTCCCCAGATAATTAAAAAAAAATTTATTTAATTTACAAAAGAACAACACATAACCTACCAATAGACTATGACTCCCTTTACATGTAGTAATTTATCATTCTGCAAAATGCTGAAGGAATCATCTAAAAACCTTACGTCTGCATCAACCACCAATTGTTTCCCTCTGAGTAGGTTTTACTTGAAACAAATCTTTGTCTGGGTAATCTCTCCAGGATTGTTTATGCTAATCTGTCTTGTTCTTTCCTTCAGGCGGACTGCTGTGTTTGGCCGGCAGCTCAGATGATCAACTTCTTCTTTCTTTCGCCCAAATTTCGCGTGTTGTACATCAACATTGTCGCCTTAGGGTGGGACACCTACATGTCCTACCTCAAACACAGAGTAAGTAAGCCACACAAGAGATTAAAGAGACATATGGCTTCCTGGATACTTTTCACTTCTTGTATTAAGAGAATGTGTTTATTTGTATTAATATATTTGATTTTTGTTTTTATCATTGTGGGCCTTCTATGTGTTATCGATACTTCATACAAAATAAAATTAATGTAAACAGACAATTAAGAGCAGTTTTTTCAAAATTGATTTAAGTGTATTTCTTATTGTTCTTCTGTAATGGACAGTGGTTTGTCAAATGGTTTGTAAAATTATAAAGCAGCCTCAAGTGCTAAATAATAGATTCTACTGTCAAGTGGTTTTACAATAAGATTGCCTACTTTTTAATGGTCTCTTTATATTACATATATCTCTTTATATATATTATATTATATTATATTATATTACATTGAATATGTGTATTGATTTCTGTTGTGTTGACAGGATGGCAGCCACCACACTGAGATAGTGTTGGTGCAGAAGGAAGCGCTCCCACCCTCCAAACCTCTGGAGGAGATAGCTTAGAGACGTTGTTAATGCTCAACTGTGAAGTTGTTCATCGGAGGCAAAAGATTATTTTGCTGTTTTTATCAGTTCAACTTCTTTTCCACCTTTGTAAAATGTTGTGAGACTGTTATAACAGTTCTTTCTGACACACTTCCTTCATGCATCTCTGTCCAGTTGTTTATTTATTTATGTCTGAATGTATGTCTCCTGTAGGAGCATTCAGGGATGAAAAGCTATTTCACTGCCTGTCTGCTAATACCTCTGATAGTAGTGGTTTTCTTTTTACTACAACAGATATATGACTTTAACTGCTGCTATTAACACATCATTCAGCAAGGCCCTTAACGGATTCATTGATATCTTAGTTGTGACTGTTACATGAGTGACAGTAAATTTAACTTGTATGTATGTATGTATGTACACTATACGGCCACTGTATTAGGTACACCTGTTCAATTGCTTGTTAACACAAATAGCTAATCAGCCAATCACATGGCAGCAACTCAATAAATTTAGGCATGTAGATCTGGTCAAGTTCAAACTGAACATCAGAATGGGGAAGTAAGAGGATCTAAGTGACTTTGAATGTGGCACGGCTGCTAATGGGGATCCAAATAAATAAATGCGTATTTATGAAAATTACATTTATTATATACATTTCAGAATCTTCAAACATGAAGAAACTGTTAAGCTATTGTGAAACAATAAAGATTTTTTTCAAGAAAGATATGCTTATTTGTTCAATTATATTCATAATATGGAACTCTTTAAATAGGAAAGAGGTTCAGTTCTTTACACTTTATTGCTGTCTGTAACATTGTGTGTTATCATTGCATAGCTCTGCTAAGTATCTCTCATTCCAATGTTTGAAGGAAAAATATAATTTCTTCTATTGTTTTAACTATACCAAAAGTATAGGCTTAATTATTTTATTTATAGCAGTTTGAATATTGTACAATTCAAACTGCTGTTCATATGACATGAAATGCATTAAGAAAATATGGAAAGAGACACAGAAGAGACAAAAATATGGAGCCTAAACATAAAATGAATTATAATAATAATAAAACTGATAGAGCAGGTGAATAACAATTACAGTGCAGTGCAAGACATGAATAATACAAGATACAAGATATTTCTGCTGCAGAGAAAGTAAAACATCACTTTGCGTGCAGCATGAAAAAGCCTCAGTACTACTTACTGAGTATTTAAAACCGCCAAAGTAAAAGTTTTCATGAGCTGGGATATCTTGAATCAAAGCAGTAGTAATCAAGGAAACAGACTTTAATATCACTTTAATGTGTTGATGTCAGTTTACAAATAATCCTTTGGGCTCCAGTTGTCTCCTGAATATCAGCAAATACAGAGCTGTGTTCAAACATTGACTAACTCCTCCCCAGGCATTCATCACATCCTGCTCACAAGGATGTAGTCTATGAGTGTGTGTGTGTGTGTGTGTTTGCATATTGTCGACATGACCGCCAGCCTTTTCCTCTTTCAACATGCCTGCAGTGATGCACCTCACCATGCTGCTGTCCCTGTTTGCAGTGACAGTTTATTCAGCAAGTAAGTCAGCATTTTACATTTTTACCTGTTCAACTGATGTGTTTCGTTTGTTTGAGTATTTGCCCAAACGCTGTGTGTTAAAGTCTTGTAAAGATGCAAAGTTATGCAAACAGGAAACTTCCCGCACCAACAGGGAGGTTCAGCAGGTTTGTCTGACGTGGTTTGGTGCCTGTTTTTTCTCAGTATGCAGGAAAACGTTTTATTAAGTAGAATTTTGAGCGATATCTGAGTCCAGGATTGCGTTAAAAGTTGGACAACATGCAGCCTTGCAGTAACACAGAAACCTGTATATTTAAGATATATATATATATATATATATATATGTGTGTGTGTGTGTGTGTGTGTGTGTGTTTGTCTGTGTGTGTGTTTAGCTGCGTTTACAAGTCAAAGTTTGCCTTTCTGCATTTTGTATTATATAGATTATTAAAGTGAAATATGAATTGCTTTAAGTGAATCATGAAGTAACTGGGAAGGTTCCCTCTGGCTGGAAACCAAAGCAAATATTTAATCAGTGAATGTGATCTGAAGCAATCCTACTGTGGTTTCTGCTACTTCAAAAAACACTTTTATGCACATGTACACAACGCCAGCTCACCTGATGGTCCATCTAGTACAGGAGCTCATCTGGAGTTTTGATCATACCACAGCATAACAGTATCCTGTATGTAAAACCAATATTGTTTGCCCCAGAGTAGCTACGAAATGGTCTTGAGCTCAAGACTGAGCATATCAACACCACTGTAAGTAGCAACTAGCTGTTGTGTTAAACAGGGCCACAAAGTATCAAGATTAAAAGCATGTTTTAGTTTATACTTTGATTCTGTGCTGTATCTACACCATGGTTTGGATAAAATCTACAAAACCCTTAACAAAACTGCATCAAAGACTACAGCACACGACCGTTCTGTAGTAAGACCAACAAGATAAAGCAGAAATATAATTTTCCCACTTAGGGGATTAGATTTAGATTTAAGGTATGTAGCAGACAACTTCTATCAATGTTTACCCAAATATAACATCCTCAAATGTCTTGTTTTGTCCACAACCCAAAGATATTTAGTTTTCTGTCACACAGTAGTTGGTAAATAATTTAATAGTTGACATCTAATCTATTAATCAGTTAATCGTTGTAGCTCTATAGGCTCAGATAATACAAAATAGACAAATGTTTGCGGTTATTTTTATACTTCATATCTTAATTTAAGGTCTTGATTGCTTAAAAAGTAAGATCATTTTAAATGCTTAATTATAATTTATTAAGCTTGCTGACTCTGAATTAAGCTTTGTGGTTGGTGGGGTGCCGCATGTGCGATTCCTTCTGACCGGCCGCCACTGCCTCTGAGTTTTCAAAGATTGCCTGAGCCCGGTGTACATATTTAGGAAAATAGGATGCTTTGATTTGTGACTCAAATGTGATACGTGAGAGGGAAAAACTGGGGGGAGTCCAAGTGCAGTTCTCTGCATGTGCAGGCTGTGTCATGGGTGAGGTAGGCCCAAAGTCATCGCCTATTGGAAACATAATTTCCAGGTTTGCCTCTGCTTTTAGTTTAAAATTTTTGCCAAGCCTACAAACACTTTCACTATGTTTATCTTAGTCATGTGTCAATGTTGTGAATCATGATGTTTGTTCCTTTGCAGACAGCACAACTTCCTCTGCAGCTAAACAGTCGCCAGAGACAACCACAGGTGTAGTTCAACACACCAGTTTGGCTGTGACAAAGGATGTCACTTCATCCACTATGAAACCCACCAACACACAGCAGAGCACCACAGCAGTCACTACAGAAAAAGTGTCACCACCGCCCTCGACTCCTCCGCAAACACCCAACAGGACAGAAGAAACACCTCCGAACACTCCTCCTCAGACTACTACCACCAACCAGACGTCCAATGAGACAGTTTCCCACGTAACGACACTCCCACCAACATCATCAAACGTCACTGCAACCACCACCATAAACACAACTGGCCCAGGTCAGGACTACTGTCAGATATGAGAGTTTGGAGGTTGGAGGGTTAATTCTTTATTCTCAGTCAGAGGACAATGCTTAAATCTAAAGCATCACTAAGAACGTGACAAAATTAAAAACATCTTCACATAGACATTGTTCCTTTGTAGTTGTTGATTTTGCAGTGAAATACAAATAAGTCTAACAGCTTTAAAAATAACAGGCTGCAAATAACTTTTATTTACTTTAAAGCTGCATTGATAAATTTACTAGTAGGCAGAATATCTTCAAAACTGGCCAACAGTGCACCTTTCCTATGAACAATCTTAAGAGAAAAAAATGTATTTAATTTTCTGCTTCACTATGCATGTAGGTGAAGAACTATGCAGCAAGCTAAAGGCCGAATACAGCAGTTGGCTGTTTGTTTTTATTGGAGGCAATTATGAAAAAATAAAGGATAGTAAGTAACTAAACAAAGTATTTCCAGTGAAGATCAACATAAAGCCTCACTAGAAAGTAGAACACAGTAATTAATCTAGTAGACATTCACATAGTCCACAACAGTGAAAGTAAAGAGTAAAATACACAACAGTTCACCCACAGGTAAATTAACAGTTACAAAGAAATTTGCATAGTTTGGTTAGCAGTAAACTGATTATTCAACTCATAAATAGCTGTAATAAAAAGAGTCCAGATAATGCTCCAACAAGTGTATTAGAGTAAAATAGCCTATAAAAGATTCGTGTCAAGATTTGTTTGCTGGGAAAATTAGCTATGTTCCACGCACAAATGTATCTCACCTGATGTGTTTAAGCCATAGTCTTCTGGTCCTTTAGCTTCTGTCACTGAGAGAAACAGTTGTGACATCACATATGCGAATTTTGAGTTTGTGGTCTTTGTAATTACATATTTGTGGCTGACTTGCAAAATTATCTTTTGAATTGAGACCAGCTGCTGGTGGTAGAATACTGCTTATAGGTTGATTGTAATACATTTTGCACTTTAAATGTCCTCTGCTGGCACAGTTAGAGTTGTAATTATTTCTTCTTCAACACCCTCTATTTTTGACAGAAGCAGAAATTTAGTTTATTCAGTTTTTTGAGTTGTTAGGAAGGTAACTTTTGTCTTTGTCTCACCCTCAGCTCTTTCACACAATTGGAAAAAAGATGACTTGGCAGCAAATCCCGGCCTTGTGGCCATCCTTTGCATCTTCTGCATCGTCCTCGTCCTCGTGCTCGTGGTTGCCACTGTGAAATGTATCCGATCCCCGAGGTCCAACTTTGAGAGGCTTGACGATGTGCCACTAGTGAGTTAGAGAACAGGAACCTGATGTTTTACCTGATTTTAAACTGATTGTATGTTTTAGCTACTTAAACTGAATCTAATCTTTGCCAAATTGGGTATTTAACACATTTGGATAAGACCATACACTTTATAAAAGAAGTGGATGTAGCCACTGTGGCAACTATTGGTTTTTGGTATAATGGCTGTCACCATCTTGGTTTTTTGGAATCAGATTTGATCATATTTGCACAAAAGGGTGGATTTGGGAGGTATAAGCATTGCTACGCCAGACAGGTCACCGTGGTAGTGACTTGACAATCACAAAGTAGCCTTGCCCTAAAGCATACCTTGCTTTATCATCTATTTTACTCTAAATGGGAATTTACAAAATGAAAATCATGCTGTGTCGAAGAATACTTTAAACTAGTGAATGAGCCCATAAACTCATCAGGAAAGTGTTTACTGAGATAATAAGTCATGTGAGAAGTAGTGTCATTTTGACATAGACTCCAATGCAATCTTTTGCACTTCTGCATTGGCTTCACTTTTCAGATCCCGAGGTTCCCACTTCGATGAGACTGAAAAAAGGATATTTGTTTTTAGCCATACTAGCAGTAACAGTATTGGTCAGCCGGTTGGTTGGTTGGTTGGTTCAGAGTGATATATCATTACAGCTAGTGGATGGATTGCCATGAAATGTTGCAAAGACATTCATATTTCCCAGAGGATAAATTGCAGGCTCTTTGATGATCCCTTTTCATCCATCACCATCATCAGATCAGAACTTCAATTTGTCCAATGCATGCAAAACTAATGACATTCCCATCAGCCTCAGCTGTACTTTATGTTTAGTGCTAGTTGTTAATGTTGGTACACTTAACATTATACCTGCTAAACATCAGTATGTTAGCATTGTCATTGTGAGTTTGTTAGCATGCTGTGCTTAAGTAAAACCTCAAAGAGCGGCTAGCATGGCTGTTACGTTTTGTTTAATATTTGCCATTTTGCTAAATTCTTGTACACATGATGTTTGACATGAAACAAACGTCTGTGAACTCACAATTGTAACCAAATTTAGATGAGGCTTGCAAATATCATCTTCAAGCGAAGATGGAAGCTAGCAAATACATTGTATGGTTCAATCAGGTGTGTGCAGGTTGTCTGTTAATTCCACCAGCAGGGGGCTCTCTGGTGATTATGTAGAACAGTGGTGACAAGTTTGCATTTTTACTACTGCTGTTTGGCCTGACAGAAACTGGTTGTTTCAGTAATTTACAGTATCTTTACATTTAGCTTTTTGTTGTCCTCTTTGTGAGGAGTTTTTCTGCAGTCCTAATAAACTCACAATTGAATCAGGTTGGTGGAAAACTGAGACATGTCTTGTGCAGATGACCATAGTTTGTAAGTTATTGTGACTATATAGATCAGCACCACATACATTTGTAATCTTACTTGTGTGTTGATTTTCTTCAAAATATAAATATGTGGATAGAAATGATCAAATCATAATTTCGATTGTTTCAAATAAGCTGAGCTGCAGTGTCTTGCTCCACAGGGAATTTAACTGTCAACCTTGGCAGAGTATGATGGCTGGCATGTAAAACATTTACAACTGGCATGTGTAATTTTCTTCCTTTTACCCTCAGCTGTGAGCACCGTGATTTGCTGCTCTCTCTTGCGCAAACAGGAAGCCTCAATGGAAAATTAGTGTGTGAGAAAAGAATCAAAAACAGGACAGTGTGTGGTGAGCATGTAATGAATAAGCACTTTCTTCCGAAGTGAAATCTTATCATTAGCACTCCATCAGTGTGTCAGCAGGTATTCAGACACTCTCAGCATCCTGGAGTCTTTAGATGTGCGACCAAGGATCAGGTCTCAACCGTGTGAAAAACAGGGAGACTTCTCTCCAGAGACAAAAGCGAAACACTCTATAGAATATCTACTGTTACCAGCTATCTATAAATCTTTATTGCCACACGACTGTAGCCGCTGTAAAACACTTGCAGGACGTTGTGTTGGATTTGGACAGAGTGTACTACATATGAACCTACACAGCCAACAACATATGGGTCCAAACATAAAAACAGCTGCTTTTGCAATGAGCAGGTTATGATAACTTTAAGATAAGGACTTGCGGGTTTGTTAAGTGACAGGACTATAGAATAGTTTTAGACTGAATGTGGAGCTCTCAAACACAATCAAACACACAGGATTGGACAAAAGCCAAGTCAATTCAAAGTTCTTGGAAAACCAAAGATTGGATCTTGTTTACCTCATCAATCAATAAAATAAAATATGTTCAGTGCACACTTGTCACCCTGAATGTCAAGCAGCACTCAGCTCTGCTGACTCCTTGAGCCTTACTGCTGAATCCTGTTTGAGTTTAGCACAGATGGTAAAGCAGGGTGGTAAAAGCAGACATCCAATACAGACATCTTAACATTGTTTGCAGGTTATTATGAATATGTTTTGTTCCTTTTAACCCGTTTCCTTTCATCTCTCCAGGGCAATGTGAACGAGGAGTCTCCGTTCGCCCATTACTCAAAATGACAGAAGCATCAGTCACTGAAGTCCAGGGGGAGTTCAGTCTGCTGTACAACTCTGATGTTTCTGGACAGAAAAAAACACAGGAATGTCGTCCATGCACAACAAAAAGACAGGTTTTATGTTTTTCTCTCAGGGTCTTATTTCTTTACATAGCACTTTTGTCAATGACAGTGGAGTATTTGTGCCCCAGCTTTGATTGTTGACTTGCTCATTTGGCTGCTTTTAAATGTGCTGATTTAGGCTCTGAAACTTAATCAACTGTTGCACTAACTCTTCCTCCATAGTTTCTTTTGAAAAGAAAATCAGGGTAAAAGTGTACGGCATTGTAAGCACTTACAATTCATAATTACACTCTTACGTAAAAACAAGTTATAACAACACAGGAAAGTTTCCAAAATGATTTAGGGATTACATATGAAGAACATATGAAGACTTAGTAGTAGCTAGAAATAATGCCAACAAGTGCAGGTACAATTATAGTTTGACTTTCCTCTGTTAGACTGTAATCCTGTCCAATTACATTATTTCTGCCTTTAATAAACTCAAACTCAAAACTAGTTAACAGTTCAAAGACAAAATAGTTTTCACATCTCTTCACATAAAAAGTTCCATCCATCCATCCATCAACAACCGCTTATCCTGCGTACACTGTCGCGGGACATAAAAAGTTGACACATGTAATCTTCTACCATTTTTTTCCCTGTGTGGCAAAGCTGCCACACACATTCATTCATTTGCCCATATGTGACTCAGATCTGATCTTTTTATAACAGTGTGAACAGGCCAAGTCACATGGAATCTGATCTTTTCCAGTTCGGAAATGGGCCACTTCCATATGTGGTCCTAATCCGATACAGATCGGATCTTTTTAAATGCGATCTCAGTCTGGATACTCAGGTCGCATTTGATGCGACT
The DNA here is from genome assembly GCF_021292245.1 of Micropterus dolomieu. Lineage (NCBI taxonomy): Eukaryota > Metazoa > Chordata > Actinopteri > Centrarchiformes > Centrarchidae > Micropterus > Micropterus dolomieu. The sequence continues at coordinate 10,674,174 of NC_060154.1, forward strand.
TCTTCCAATCAAGAATTAAATATTCAGACTACTTTCATGCTATTTTGGCCTACAGTAATTTTGCTGTAGGGCAACATGTTCAGGGATGCTGTAAATCCATGCTTTTAAAAATCTGGGTCACACTCCGTGTGCATTATACAATTTCTGTCAGACAGATGTAACATAGAAAAGTGTGATGTTTACATTGAAATAAAATTAATATTCCCAAAACACATTCTTTTCAAGTGTGTTGTATTTTCATTTCCAAATCACTGATTGTTTCCCCAAAAACCTGCTGTCCTCACTTTAACATGTCAAGTTTCCCCAGTGGTGACTCAGCCTCCAAACAGAGTGTTTTGTCTGCAGGGTTTGATGGTGAGGATTACCCAAAAAGTTCGGAATGAATGTGTTTCTGGGTAAGGGTGTGGTCTTGCTGTCATTTATTGTAACATCACAGAAAATGGTGAAAGTTAAAGTCTAACACAGTGGCCTAATGCCTAATATAAATATGACTAACAGTCATCTGAATAACATATGTGAGTGTGAGGGAACCTTCACTTCAGAATCAATACTGTATTTTATTTAGCATTTTACTTGTTTTAATGTATCTATTGTAACTTCAAACTCATATATCATATAGCTTTTTACACATTCCATATTTTAATTATTGTTATTTATCTATGTATCTTCCCTAATCAGAATGTTTTAATGACTTTCTATTAGCTATAGTGTCATTATATTTGTTTGTTGTTGTTGACTTAATGTCACTATAAATGCTGGTTGCCCCTCAATGATTTCTTGAGCAATAAATAAAGGATGAATGACTGACTGACTGAATGAATGAATGAATGTAAGTCTTTAAGTGAGACACAAAAGCAGAAATTAGATGTTGGCTGTTGCAAAGTGTTTTCACATATGACCTAAAGGCTGACTTTGATACATGTTGTTTTCTCTCGTTTTTGGGCCAACTTCCAATTGTAGGCTAATGTGTGTAAAATACTTGGCCTGTACTATATGGAATCTCTGAGTCCATAAATGGCAGGAAAAAAGTCAAGAGAAAATATTATTTTAAAATGATAAAATATTATTTGTATTCGTATTTCTTAACATCACGATATATCTTTACTTATCTGTGTATTTATATTTTTAATGGCAAAATCACAATTACACTTTCTTTGGAAATGTAAACGTCGTTTCCCATACCAATAAAGCCCCATTAAATTTAATTGAATTAAAAAACATGAAAGGAAATAAACTGTGAGCAGGCTAACTACAGATAATGAGACGACAGCACCTAGAGTTGTGATTGCCACTTCAGCGGAACTCGTGGTTAGCGTAGTATCGTTGTTTACTTCCCAGAGCTCCACTTCCTGTCATGTGATCCGACCGTCAACGTCACAGTGACAGCATGTTGCAGAGTTTGAAGTCTAACTAACTATCTTAACTATCCCGCTGCAATAAAAATGGAAAACAGCCATAACCGCGGCAGCATTACCTGACTGACATCAGGTTCAGTGGCATTTTCCCGTAAGACAAAAACGCCACCAGAGAGGACGACCGGTCGCTGAGGTGAGTGAAAATTAATCTTTAAAGTTTACCTCAAGATTAAGGAGCTGTGACATTAAGGCAGATGCGCTCAGAGAGGCAGCCGATGCCTTTTATACCTATGTAGCCTACGTGACGGCTCACAGTTTGCTCCACGAAAAAGAAAATTCAGAAAATTCCCTGATTTCAATATGGGAGTCTTGTACTATTTCTTCAGAAAACACATAGGGCATAAAACATGACTGTGATACTCAATAGTGATTTTAGACTTATTTGTCTCAATTTCATATAATATCTCATCCCTATAATACATTCATTGGATTTAATTGTGTTTAAGTGTTGCTTTACAGTGGTTATTTCTTTATTATTCCCACAATGTTCCTGTAAAAACATTAAATATTTCTATGGAAGTTTGTTATAGTTTTCATATATCACTGTAACACTCCCACCTTCTGTAATATTTGTAGAATATCCCCTACAGTGTTATCATAAGATCAGTGCAGCACATGTTCAGTAGTTTCCAGTCATATTGTTGTATTTTATTGTAATGTAAACAGCTGTGTCTGTTGGAGTATTTCAGCTTCATGAGCAAACCAACATGGAATGTATTTCCCCAAAATATTTATGCGTTCCCTCCTCCTGTCTTTATCTCCTTCCTTCCTCCATATCTGCTTCCTTCATTCAGTCTCTATACAAAGACAAACAGGCCATCTCTTCCCACTGTCTGACATAAATCCTTTTATTTCTTTTTCCTTTCTTTCTTTCATTATATCTCTCTCATTCTTCTCTTTGTCAGTGGAAGAGCCAGCAAGCTTTGGCTAAAAATTATCAAATTTAGTTTATCATCATTTCTTTTGTTTATTTTACCTTAGTTTCTGTGTCTCTTACATACACCCACACATTTTCAGAATGGAAAGGAAAGAGTCTGAGAAGAAAGATAAGTCACGTCAGTCAGTAAATTCATATTTCAGTGTGCAGACTGTTTGTCTCTGCACTTGTTTTTTCCCGTTCATCTGCTGGTTGGGATAATTTTTAGCCTTCTTTGAGTTATATATTTTATTGTTTTAATCTAAACATTGCACATAGTTGGTTATCCTTTAACTTCTGCTTAGTTCAGGTAGGGTCCGTTGCGCTTGTTTAATGCCTTGCTCAAAAGTGTTGAATGAAGAAAGAGTGTGCTTCTCATTCAATTTTTTCCCCAGTCACTGTGATTTCAAACCAGCAAAATTTGTTATTTGTCAAATTACAGCTAGGTGATAATTCATTGTAATTGTTAAATTCTTTTGCTATTAGAAATGTCTTACAGTCAGTATATTGTTTGTAAATCATAATAATCATCAATTATAGGATTTGGTAAAACACCAAAACAAACAAAATTTTATCCAAATTGCTCCCCTCTTTTCAAAATGTTGGGCGTTCACAAGGTTTTTTTTGTCACATCGGCTCCAACCTGAAAGGAAAACGTGATCCTTCAAGTTATGAAGTTTATGTAATGAGATGTAATGACTTTCAATGTACATGCTTTGCTTAGCTTAACACTTACAGTAGTTAAATGATCCCGCACAGAACATCTAGCATGCTCCTCAGGGTTAAAGTTGTTCTGACCTTTTTCTCTAATATGGGAAACTTTGGGAATCTCTCAGTGTCATCAATTCAACAAAGAAAAACACAGTAAACCAGGCATGGGCATCCTCTCTGTGACCATTAGATGGCGTGCTGCTCCAGCACTGAGCCACATCCTCTTATCATCCATCACCATCTGATCTGTAAACAATTGAAGAGCCAATACCTTAATCTGCTTTTGTCTGTCTGTGTGACTCACTTGTAATTTGACAGAAAAGTGGCATTTGTCTTGTCACTTTCTCAGAAATCACTGGTGAGAAGAAGAAGCAGCTTTGAAAAAACAGGTGACTGAAATTCTGACTTTTTTTGTCAGTGTTTTATCCGTTTAGTGTAATTAGTATTTTTGAAGTTTGGTTGAGGCTTTATACTGTCCAGTTGCAGAAATTATGTCATTTGTCGTAGCTGTTGTGCTTAATAAACTGCAGAGGTGCTGGTTTGAAACTCAAGAACAGAGAGAGGGAAGACTGGGGGATGAGAGATGGTAGGACACTGTACTGATCCGATTGAAGAAATGAATCTGCAGCAGAGAGCAAAACAGAATAGAAAGCATAGAATAGAGTAGAAACACACCCCTAAGTAGATAGGTTATGAATATGACTCACTCCTGTCCCTAAGTAATTACTGTCCAAAGGCACAAAATCCTCTGTTTGCCCTCTGTTTGGCTGCTCAGTGAGTAACACTTAGTCACTGTTTGAGCTGTAACCAACATGTGGGTTTAACTAAGCTTCTTCCTGTATAGCGAGGGCGTAAAATACAACGGAAATAAGATATTTGGGCACAGATGAGGTCAGACATCTCTCTCTCTTTCTCTGTAGTCTAATTTAAACTTAACATACAGTGCTATTTTTCATTTAGTTGTTTTGGTACACAACAAAATAATTTGCGTCAAATCCAATCAAATCTATGTTAGTTTGTCACACATCATTATACAAGTACAGTGTGTAGAGCAATGCTAAATTTCTGTGGTAAACAAAAATAGTAAACAAAAAATAGAGTTAAGTTAAATATAGTACATGTGAGTTGAGAAAAATATAGTCACAAATAAAAGAGGTATTGTGGCACTGAACTGAGACGAGCATGAAAGAGGTGACGGTGGACATAAAACTGAATTATGAAGTTACACGTGTAGTATGAAAGAGTCAAGTACAAAACCCGGAGACATGAAATGATGCCAAAAATATGTACAGGAGCTGAATAGCAGCAAAAATCACTTAAAGTATCAAAATTAAAAGTACTCATTCTGTAGAAAAATGGTCCCTGTCTGTGTTTCGCTATTATAAATGATGTTTCTGTATTAATATTACTGCTGCATTGTTATGTGTAGGTTTTATATTCTTTAAGATCATCATATGTTTGTAGTGGCACTGTCCTGTGAAAACCATGACTCTTTCATGAGCTCAAAAAACAGCTGATCCAAGGGGAGGTTTAAATAGTTTGTTTATCAGAAAGGAACACTTAATCCCTAAGTTTATCAGAAAAACTCAAATTCACCAAATGTATATAAAAATATAAGTATAAAGTTGCATTTAATGAAAAGTAAAGTACAATTACCTTGAATATGAACTTAAGTACAGTACTTGAGTCAGTGTATTTATTTACATTCCAACACTGGGCGTGGGGGGTGTTTGGGGAGCGAATCAAATTTTCCGTCAGTGGATCTCATTTTGTAGGAAAGCTCTCGAACATTGCACTCTTCAGCCTTATCAGGTTGATTTTTAACAAGCAGTTCTGCTGTGCGTCATCACGGCTACGGCATCATAAGACTCCTTGGGTATTCACTTTATTACCACTGATTGTAGAATTTAAGACAAGGACACCACTTCTGAGATAGTTAATCATTACAGGTTCTGCTGTGGCCAGACAGGGGGTTTAACTCACAATACACTGTGAACTTTTGAATAACTGCAGGGATTGAGATGTTGCGCACTATATATCATGCTGGCAGTCAGTGTTTTGAAAAGTGATTGATTAATTGAAAATAATCCAGGTTTCTATTACTGTAAACAGCTATAGCAGACAACGTACTGTATATTTGCCCTTCAGCTGAGCACTGTTTGCATGTTTTATCATAAAGACACTCCCAGTGCACCTGCCTTTAAATAAGCATTGATTGGAGGCTCATTAGTATCGCAAACTTGCCACTAGATCATTAAATAGACCTTTCTCACAGCAGATGTTAGAACTTGTCACTTTAGAAAAAGCACACATGTAACCAATAACATTAATGATGGCTTCTTGGTGGAACGAGAAACTCCTTTGAACTAAATGTCAGCTCACCACAGAGAAAAGACAGGCCACCATTACCTAGAGAAGTGAAATATTGCCTTGGAAAAGAAACTGACCAAAGTAAAGTGCTGTTGCTGCGCTGTGGCTGACTGTCAAAAGACATCGTGCAAGTGGGAAGAGCTGTGTGTGTGGCAGACTGTAGTGGAGCGTGTCAGAGGGCAGAGGGTTTCCAGGTCCACTAGAAAGCATGAAAGCTGAGAATTTTATTTGTTAGACAAAAAAGAAATAAGTAATACAGTGAACAGTACATACTTTTGTCAAGGCTGCACATTCCTCTAAATCTGATGTTTCAGCAAGAGGCCTTTTTCACAGCAGACATTTTGACTTGTCATATAGTTGCCAAGTGGGAGGCACAATCTGGGTTGTTTGCTGTTTCAGAAGTAAAAGTCTCATTAATTCTTCCCGTAGATGATGATTCGTGACTCACAGCATTTCTATTTCCTATATCTGCATTAAAATTTTCCTGGTTGACCAATTATTACAAAAGATTAACAGCTATGTCAGAAAATATCTGGTTCTAAAAGGAAGTTGGTTGAACGGTAAGGCAAATTCCTTTGTTTTTGTTGTTCACTGAAGACATTTGGGTTTAAGATCAAAAGATGAGTATGAGACGAGTTCAGAATTTCAGCTTTTATTTCCTGGTATTCACATCTACATGTGTTAAACAACTTAGGACATTTCACCGTTTGTATTCGACCACAGCATTCTTTGGTGAGCAAAAGTAATGGAACAAATAATCTTAAAGTTAATAACATTTAATATTTGGTGGCATAACCCTTGCTTGCAATAACTGCCTCAAGCTTGCGACCCATCGACATGACCAAATGGTTTCATTCTTAATTTGTGATGCTATTCCAGGCTTTTACCGCAGCTTCTTTCAGTTCTTGTTTGTTTCGGGGTGTTTCTCCCTTCAGTCTCCTCTTAAGGAGGTGAAATGCATGTTCTATTGGGTTAAGGTCAGGTGATTGGCCAGTTTAAAACCTTCCACTTTTTCCCCTGATGAAGTCCTTTGTTTTGTTGGCAGTGTGCTTTGGGTCATTGTCCTGCTGCATGATAAACTTCCTCCCGACTAGTTTCAATGCATTTCTCTGTAAATTGGTAGACAAAATGTTTCTGTACACTTCTGAATTCATTCTGCTGCTGCCATCATCAATAAGTGTTAATGAGCCTCTTCCAGAAGCAGCCATGCACACCCAAGCCATGACATTACCTCCACCATGCTTCACAGATGAGCTTGTATGCTTCGGATCATAAGCAGATCCTTTCTTTCTCCACACTTTGGCCTTTCCATCACTTTGGTAGAGATTAATCTTGGTCTCATCAGTCCGTAAGATTGTGTTCCACGACTTTTGCAGCTCATCTCTATACTTCTTTGCAAATTTCTTACTGCTGATGAGTGGTTTGCATCATGTGGTGTGGCCTCTATATTTCTGTCTATATATGCACCTTCACCTCTGCACTGTGGAGGTCGTTGGTGATGTCACTCACTGATGTTTTGGGGGTTTTCTTTACAGCTCTCACGATATTTCTGTCATCAACTACTGTTGTTTTCCTTGGCTTACATGTTCGACGTCTGTTGCTCACTACACCAGTAGTTTCTTTCTTTTTCAGGACATTCCAAACTGTTGTGCTTGCTATGCCCAATGTTTGTCCAATGGCTCTGGTCGATTTGCCTTCTTTTCTCAGCTTGACAATGGCTTGCTTTTCTGGTCTTCATGTCTTTATAGGTTTGAACCAAGGATGAAAACTTAGACTAGTCATGCAGAGCTATTTAATGTTTGGGCAGTCAACCTAGAAGGCAACACCTGGGCAACAAGAAACATCTGTCAGTCACATGTTTCAGTAGTTTTGCTCACTTGAAAAATGGGTAGGTTCAAACAAAGGGTGGTATGTCCTGAGTTGTTTAACATATGTAGACATCCAGCGAAGGTTAAAATCAAGGGCAACTGGACTTGGTTGAAGATACTGGAAGACGTTTCGTCCCTCATCCAAAGGACTTCTTCAGTTCTGACTGACTGGCAGGGAAACTCAGCTTTTTAACCTCAGTGGGGTCGTTGGCCCGGGTCATCGATACCACTTCGTTAGTGTTCCTTGTTGCTGTGACGACAGTCGTTACAGTCGTTAAGACTACCTGTGGCCAAGACTGAACGACCCTCGTTGGTATCTTCAGCTGAGGCCAATAGGTTACGTTTGTTGAGTTTCCTGGGAAGTGATGAAAGGACAGCATTGTAAGTGGGGGATAAGTGGTGGCGTAGACCACCTCCCCTGTTCAATGACGGCTTCTCAACCCTGGTGTAGATGGCTTCCTTGACACCTCTTTCAAACCATCCATCTTCTCTGTCTAAAATGTGCACCTGGTGGTCCTCAAACGAGTGTCCTCTGTCCTTCAGATGTAAGTAGACTGCAGAGTCTTGACCTGAGGAGTTGGCCCTTCTGTGTTGAGCCATGCGTTTGTGTAGTGGTTGTTTAGTCTCCCCAATATACACTCACCTAAAGGATTATTAGGAACACCTGTTCAATTTCTCATTAATGCAATTATCTAATCAACCAATCACATGGCAGTTGCTTCAATGCATTTAGGGGTGTGGTCCTGGTCAAGACAATCTCCTGAACTCCAAACTGAATGTCAGAATGGGAAAGAAAGGTGATTTAAGCAATTTTGAGCGTGGCATGGTTGTTGGTGCCAGACGGGCCGGTCTGAGTATTTCACAATCTGTTCAGTTACTGGGATTTTCACGCACAACCATTTCTAGGGTTTACAAAGAATGGTGTGAAAAGGGAAAAACATCCAGTATGCGGCAGTCCTGTGGGCGAAAATGCCTTGTTGATGCTAGAGGTCAAAGGAGAATGGGCCGACTGATTCAAGCTGATAGAAGAGCAACTTTGACTGAAATAACCACTCGTTACAACCGAGGTATGCAGCAAAGCATTTTTGAAGCCACAACACGCACAGACTTGAGGCGGATGGGCTACAACAGCAGAAGACCCCACCGGGTACCACTCATCTCCACTACAAATAGAAAAAAGAGGCTACAATTTGCGAGAGCTCACCAAAATTGGACAGTTGAAGACTGGAAAAATGTTGCCTGGTCTGATGAGTCTCGATTTCTGTTGAGACATTCAGATGGTAGAGTCAGAATTTGGCGTAAACAGAATGAGAACATGGATCCATCATGCCTTGTTAC
>NC_060154.1:10682891-10683570 GCF_021292245.1 Micropterus dolomieu
TGCTCCTTGGGATGTTTAAAGCTTGGGAAATCTTTTTGTATCCAAATCCGGCTTTAAACTTCTCCACAACAGTATCTCGGACCTGCCTGGTGTGTTCCTTGTTCTTCATGATGCTCTCTGCGCTTTAAACGGACCTCTGAGACTATGACAGAGCAGGTGCATTTATACGGAGACTTGATTTCACACAGGTGGATTCTATTTATCATCATTAGTCATTTAGGTCAACATTGGATCATTCAGAGATCCTCACTGAACTTCTGGAGAGAGTTTGCTGCACTGAAAGTAAAAGGGCTGAATAATTTTGCACGCCCAATTTTTCAGTTTTTTATTTGTTAAAAAGGTTTGAAATATCCAATAAATTTCGTTCCACTTCATAATTGTGTCCCACTTGTTGTTGATTCTTCACAAAAAATTACAGTTTTATATCTTTATGTTTGAGGCCTGAAATGTGGCAAAAGTTCGAAAAGTTCAAGGGGGCCGAATACTTTCGCAAGGCACTGTATATATACACACATATATATATATATATATATGATAAACTCTTTACAATCCATTTCCATTTCATTAGACGTCCTTTAATTTTTTCAACTGATCCCTCCCAGTTTTTTTGAACAATCGTTTCATCTCCTAAAAACACTCCTAAATATCTTAAACCATCTTTTCTCCAACTTAACCCACT
>NC_060154.1:10683590-10684573 GCF_021292245.1 Micropterus dolomieu
GTTCCACTTCATAATTGTGTCCCACTTGTTGTTGATTCTTCACAAAAAATTACAGTTTTATATCTTTATGTTTGAGGCCTGAAATGTGGCAAAAGTTCGAAAAGTTCAAGGGGGCCGAATACTTTCGCAAGGCACTGTATATATACACACACACATATATATATATATATATATATATATATATATATATATATATATATATATATATATATATATATATGATAAACTCTTTACAATCCATTTCCATTTCATTAGACGTCCTTTAATTTTTTCAACTGATCCCTCCCAGTTTTTTTGAACAATTGTTTCATCTCCTAAAAACACTCCTAAATATCTTAAACCATCTTTTCTCCAACTTAACCCACTTGGGAGTATTGGTACCCCTCTTTCCCACTTTCCTACTAACACTGCTTCGCTTTTACCCCAATTAATTCTTGCTGAAGATATAGTTTCAAAATATCTCAATGTTTTTAATAATAAATCCACGTCATTTTGTTTATTAAGTATAATGACAACATCATCAGTGTATGCTGACAAACACAAAGTGCTGTTACAGGCTTGTAAAGATACCCCTTCTAAAACTCTTCTCAATTTATTTAAAAGTGGTTCTATTGCCAAAGTGTAAAGTATTCCTGACAGCAAACACCCCTGTCTTACCCCCCGACACACTCTAAAAGGAGCACATAAGCCACCGTTAACTTTCAGTAGACTCTCAATGTCATTGTACAGAATTAATATAACCAATAAAATCAGAACTAAAACCAAATGCTTGCAAAGTTTTCCACAGATAATCGTGTTCTACACGATCGAACACCTTCTCTTGATCTAAGGAAATCAAACCCATGTCGACTCCCAATATTTTTGAAACATCAAATAAATCTCTTGTAAAATGGATATTATCAAAAATTGATCTTCCAGGTACACAATAAGACTGACCAGAATGGATTACCTCCTCCAAAACTCTTCCTAGTCTAGTAGCTAAA
>NC_060154.1:10684593-10688076 GCF_021292245.1 Micropterus dolomieu
GGGATTTAACAAGAACAACGACTTGTCCAAACATAGTCCTTCAGCAGTCTTTAGGATCGTCCTGGCCACTGGCCTCCAGCTTAGGTTCTCCGGACCAGTGAGAAAGCGCTGTATAAATTGTAGCCGAAAAGCTGCGGTCCTACTCTGCAAATGAACAAGTCCTTGTCCTCCTTCTTCTTTTGGTAGATATAACACATTATGAGGTATCCAATGCATTTTTTCCCCAAAAAAATCTATTAAAAGGGACTGAATCTTAGCAAGCATCAATGCAGGTGGATCAATACAAGCCAGTCGATGACATAGGGAAGAGGCCACCAAATTATTAACAATCAGAGTACGTCCTCTATATGATAAACTCTTTACAATCCATTTCCATTTCATTAGACGACCTTTAATCTTTTCAACTGATCCCTCCCAGTTTTTTTGAACAATCGTTTCATCTCCTAAAAACACTCCTAAATATCTTAAACCATCTTTTCTCCAACTTAACCCACTTGGGAGTATTGGTACCCCTCTTTCCCACTTTCCTACTAACACTGCTTCGCTTTTACCCCAATTAATTCTTGCTGAAGATATAGTTTGGAAAGAAAATGTCTGAATGTTTTTAATAATAAATCCACGTCATTTTGTTTATTAAGTATAATGACAACATCATCAGCGTATGCTGACAAACACAGAATACAAAATTTGTACAGAATTTTAATATAACCAATAAAATCAGAACTAAAACCAAATGCTTGCAAAGTTTTCCACAGATAATCGTGTTCTACACGATCGAACACCTTCTCTTGATCTAAGGAAATCAAACCCATGTCGACTCCCAATATTTTTGAAACATCAAATAAATCTCTTATAAAATGGATATTATCAAAAATTGATCTTCCAGGTACACAATAAGACTGACCAGAATGGATTACCTCCTCCAAAACTCTTCCTAGTCTAGTAGCTAAAACTTTTGAGAGCAATTTATAGTCATAGCACAATAAGGATACAGGTCGCCAGTTTTTTATGTCTCTTACATCACCTTTTTTTGGCAAAAGAGAAAGGACCGCAGAGAACTGCCAGCAGGTCCCCCCCTCTCACAGGCCAAAAGGCTTTATAGAACTCAACTGGGATTCCGTCTATCCCAGGAGCCTTGCCATTCTCCATACTCTGGAGAGCTTTGTGCAGTTCTCCCAGGCTTATAGCTCTCTTGAGTTCTGCATTGGAGTCTTCGGAGACCTTTGGTAGCCCTTCATAAAAACACTGCTCAACAACCCGATCTTCTCTCTGCTCACAACTATAAAGCTTTTCATAAAAAACGTTTGCTCTTTTCCGAATTTCAATAGGGTCTGATTCAAGAGAACCGGTCTCAGAAAATAAAGAATGTATAAAGCGTTTCTGACCGTTCTTTTTTTCTAGACTAAATTAAAATTTGGACGGTACATCCATCTGGTCTATATCTTTAAAACGTGATCGAACTAGCGCCCCTTGTGCCTTCACTTTTTGAATATCAGACAAAACAGATTTCTATAAAAAAAGGGATTCAATATGTGTTTGATTTCCACTTGACTGTGCCGCTCCTTGAAATTTAAGAATTTCTTCTTCTAATACTTTTATGGATTTGATTATATCTTTTGTGACATTGTTAGTGTACTGTTGACATAGTTGTTTGGTTTGTATTTTACCAAACTCCCACCACTTTTGTAAGGACGGAAAATTATCTTTTTCCTTCCTAAAGTTTTCCCAAAAAAATTTGAATGTTTCTCTAAAATGTGCATCACTTAATAAATTTGTGTTAAAGTGCCAGTAAGCACTTTTCGGCTTGACAAAGTGTAAAGTTACTGTACATATAACAAGACTATGATCTGAAAAACCAACTGGGATTATGAAACAATTTTTAAAAGTACTAAGATGGTGTTTAAAGCAATAGAATCTATCCAGTCGTGTTAATGACAACCTGTTATCACGGGCATGTGCCCTGCTTTACATTCCCATTTACACTCCTCCATATGTCACATAAATCATTTGCTTTAATCATTTGAATGAGTCGCTTGCGAGAAAGCAAATGTGGCTCTACATGATTTCTATCCATGTTACTTTCTGCACAGTTAAAGTCTCCACCTAAAAATAAATACTCTTCACCATTACATTTGTCCAACGTTTCACAAAGAGTATGTAAAAAAAACATTCTTTCTGCTGGTAGAGTTGGAGCATATGCACATATAAAAATAAAAGTATGGTTCTCAACCTGGGCTCGAATCTTTAACAATCTACCATTCACAACCTCCTCCACCTCTGTGGAACAGGGAGTAAAACTATTAGCAAATAAAATAGCGACACCACCACTTAATGAGGATTTGTGACTTAAAAAGGAGAAACCTTTAAATTCTTTCGCCCATTCATCAGCATTTGTTGTGTCGCTATGCGTTTCCTGTAAAAGTAAAACATCAAGTTGTTTCTGACTCATAATGTTATATATTAATGTGCGTTTTATACATTCTCTTGCTCCATTCACATTTAAGGATGCAATGCGAATGTCACCCATGTGAAAAATATAAAAAAATAAACTTAGGCCATAAAGAAAAAAACAGCCAAGAAGGGCCAAAAAATTAAGCCGATTTACTGCCATCAATTATTCAATTGTTGTTGGAGTTTTGTCACAAATTATTTCAACCTATAGACTTCCTTATTTGTGAAACATCCCTCAGTCATTAAAGCCCTCCTATTTTCCACAAAGCGTTTTGTGTCTGGAAAATAGTCAGCAACCTGTACTCCCCTCAAGTTTTTTGACAACTTTAAAAACTTCTTGATTTCATCAGTATCATACTCTAGACATGTCCATTCAGTCTGGGAACAACTAGAAGCACCAGAATCAGAGACATCACTCTCATTACCAACATCAACATCAGACCCTTTTTCATTTTCTGCCTTGGGCTCACTCTTATCAACAACAGGGATAACTAAATCATTCTCCTCATTATTCCCAACCATGGCCTGATTCGCCTCAGAGAGAGAGAGAGAGAGAGAGAAGGCGAGAGGGATCGAGAGAGCGAGAGAGAGAGAGAGAGAGAGGGACTTTTTTTTTGACTTTTTAAACCCACTCACTGATTCACAAACATAACAACACTCAATAAGTCAGAGAATCAAAAACGGTTGACATTTAGAAAAAAGAAAACACTTCCACACAAATAAAAACATCAAATTAGCTGAAAACACGACTAAAACTGACTTCTTCATCCACCACAGAACAGATGACATCATCATAACACCACTGACGTACAAACACATCCAAGCTGTTCATCAGCTGATGGAACTTAAAATCCACTAACACTCTGGCTTTGACCAGAGAGGTGAACACAGGGACTACGTCTCCACACAGCCGTCCTTCTACCTGCTTCTTCCCACTCAAGTATATGGACAGTTTGGCTTCTGCTACAATAAAATTTAACAGTTGCCACTTTGTTGCATTGGTCTTCCTGTAACCTGCTCCAAAAACAAAAG
>NC_060154.1:10688176-10732481 GCF_021292245.1 Micropterus dolomieu
GCTGACTATCTTTCCAAACCGTGACAATTCTTTTGTCAGCATTTCGTCTTTTATGAACGGCGGGACGTTAGACAAAGTTACTTTCTTAGCGGGGGTGGAAAGGGGAAGCACTGGGGTGAACAAACCACTAATTACTACACCTCTTTCCACTACTTCGTTTGCTTTCTCAACAGAATTTAAAAACAAAACCATTGCATTATTCATCCTAGACGCCGCTAAAATACACTCATGACCAACAACATTTCCAACGGCCAAAATGCACTCCTCCACATTCACTGCGGACACCACTTTCACTCCGTGTCGCCGCGTGAGAGAATCTAAACAGGTGTTTGTGTTTTGGGCTGCCATGCTTCCAGTGATACACTGGTTGCTAACGGCCGAACAACCCCCCACCAAAGGAGCCTTACTTCACCACCCCAATACACCACAGATATCAAAAACGAAAAAAATAGAAAAGAATTGAAAGAGAAAGGAATTTTCCGCCACAGCGGGCATAAACCATTCGTACTCACCACACGCACCTCACACTCGCTCAAAAAACCCTCACGCATGCGCAGATATATATGTATGTATATATATATATATACATATATATATATGAGAGAGAGAGAGAGAGAGAGAGAGAGATATTTAGAGAGAGAGATATATATATAGATATATATATATATATATATCTAGAGAGAGAGAGAGAGAGAGAGAGAGAGAGGTAGATATATATATCTATATATATATAGATATATATTTAGAGAGAGAGAGATTGAGATTGAAACCACCTTTATTTACAACATACAGATAAAACCAGTCTGTTACCACTAGCAAACTTTGTTACAAAATCTCAATTACGGAGGAAAAAAAAAAAAAAAAAAAACACAAAAGAAAAGACACAAAAAAGAAACAACAACAAACTTCATTTATAGCCCAAGTATTCACGAACATTGGTAAGCACCCAACCAAAGTATAGTATGCATACTCTATCCTGAGCCTTGATGCAACCAAACCCTTGAACATCAGCAAAGGATCTAAAGTATCTTTACCAAGCATCTTATTTTTCCTTGTTTTCCAAATAGTGAGTTTGGCAGTTCCAAACACAAAATTTAGTAAAACCAAAACATGTTTACAACTGGTGACATACTTTGGCCCAAAAATAAACAATTGAGGAGATAAATCCTCACCTAAAGCTGATACCCATTGAGATAAAAAGGAGAACATATATATATATATATATATATATATATATATATATATATAGAGAGAGAGAGAGAGAGAGAGAGAGAGAGAGAGAGAGAGAGATAGAGATATATATATATATATATAGAGAGAGAGAGAGAGAGATATTGTAGCAAACCTAAATTTAGTTATGCAATTTAATAAATTTATGAGAATTGATACCCAGTTATGAATTTTATTATTCATAAAATCTAATTTTATTCCTCGTTTCAGGGCAACACCGGAGTTGTTATAATCCTAGAGTCTCCGGACCTCTAGGTAGTTTTTAATAATTATACAATTATTACTAGTGATCAGTTAGCTAATAATCGCTCAATTATCTTAAATCAGTCAGTCAGTCTCATATCTTAAGGGTCAATTCTCTTGGCAGGGACGTAGAAATAGGCAACACACACAGTTCTTGACTATATTACAGTGAATTTATTCTCTAACTAAGGTGATAAAAAGATGGTTGGATACAGGGAACATAAACATTTGCTGAACAATGAGCCTGGAGGTTCGATTGTGGGAAGCATTTGACTCATACGGCATAGAAGAGCTAATGAAAGTAAACTAATGCTATGAGTTCAGGAATTAAAAGGGACATATCTGATCACAGAACGTGTGTTAAGTCTTACTGCTTGTCGACAGCCTGCTTGGCCTGTTGCACGGGTCCCACGCTAGCTGCCGATCCTGGCTTTTTGCTAGGGATTCTCCGGGGTTCTCCGTGTCTGATTGAAAACGCCTCCTCCGTCTGGCAATTCGGCTGTTTTCAGGTTTCCTTCGTTGTAGCTGGCGAGACCACGTGGCTTGGTCTGACCTCTGTGAAGTTGGCTCGACGAAAAAGGCTTAAAATGGAACTTGGTCGTTCCTGAATTAGTCCAGTGTAACATAACGGACTGATAACTTTAACAAACAAAAGAAATAAAGAAAATAAAACAAACTGAAGGCAGATCGATGTCTCGGCACTTCACGTGTGTAGCTTCAGGCGAACAAAAGGCCTGTTTCGCTGGTCGACTCTGAGGGCGTTGCCTGGCGAGGCACACCGCACGCGTGCCGAAGCGTCCAGCGAGCAGAGCAGAGTGGAAGAGAGCGAAGAGAAGAGAGCGAAGAGAAGAGAGCGAAGCGAGGTCGCGTGTCGCTCTTTTGTTGCCTGGGGCGTGGTTCCCCAGGGGGGGTTTCAGGTTTCCCAAGGGACTGCCTCTCTAAACTTAATGTCTTAAAAGAAATCTATTTGCGCGTATTATAATCAAATATGTTCCACAATCGAACCTCAGCGGTCAAACGGTCAAATATTGTTGATTCATCCTTAAATTCAAGCTGGCGGTTAAGAGTATAGTAAAACATTCCTTTGTCATCATTTCTAAAGGAATTTTGTAGGAAAGTATTATGAACAAGCATTGTTCACATTAGATGATGGAGTGTCTTGCTGAAAATAAAAACACTGCAAAGGTTAACATAACTACTCAAATAGAGGCAAACGTAATCAAGTAACTAAAGATTTAATTAAAATTAATTAAATGCTTTGAGTCTTTGGAGACTGCAGTCTTTTTTAGATTGAAAGTTCAGCTGTCCTGGATTATGTCACACCTAGGTGAGACAAGGGTTTTCTTTTTGATGTGGTAATAAAACAAAGAATACGGTCAGTTGCCACGGAAACATGTGTCGGCCAGTTTTGATAGGCTGTTCAGGGAAATGCTAATGGCTGGCTTGTGTCCCTTTGTCAGTTTAACAGTCAGGCCCCACGTTATCAGCTTCGGGATCAAAAGGGTGCCAGTTTTATGGTCGGGCTAGCACTTAGAGAAAGCAACTTTGACCCCTACCCTTCTTCTCTGGGGAGGAGAAAGGAATTTAGAGTAGCTCCAAATTTATTCAATATAAAATGCACAAATCCACACCGTTGTTCACTACAATATATATATATATAGAGAGAGATAGAGAGAGAGAGAGATCTTTATTCTACTTTATTGTATTGTGTGGATTACTTTGCACTATATTCTCCTGTGCTGCTGTGCCAATTTCAATTTCCCTTACAGGGGATCAATAAAGGATCCTATCTTATCTCTTAACATTCTTTGGGGGAGTCGGGTTTGGGCTCGAAATGGGAACACACAATGGTTAAAACACTCCCACTTCACAACTCAATAGTAGGTGAAACTCAGGTGTTGCTAGTTACATTAACAATGGATCTGTTCTATTCAAGTGTCCTAATAAGGCGTGAAAATGTGACAGTGAGCCAGCAGGCACAATACCAGGACCCTGAAACTGAAGCAGCCTCATGGAATTCAGCCACCAATCATTTTATTATTTACACACGGTGAGAAGTGTCTTCTGGGAAAAGGGTTTCTAGAAAATGTTTTATTGTGCATCAAAGTACAAGTCTGGATAGACAATTATGAGATTTTTGAGTCATTTCTTTCAACTGCAGTAGAGAAAGATGTGTTTTTTCCCTTGTTAAATATACATTAGATCTTAGATATAACAATTTTCATGCTGTCGTGTCCAAACACAAAACTGTGAGTCTGTTGTAGATAGTCATGAAAGGGTTTCCTGTTGAGTTATGGTTGATAGGCTGTTGTGGTCGGGATGCAGCTTGTTTTCTGTACTTTCCTGTCACAGCATCCTTTTTTAAATTTCATGGGTAATTCCACATTTCAAATATGAAGATGTGATCTGCTTCTAGCAGGTAAATAGCAGGGCCTGTTTACCGTTGGGTTTGGTGAGCAGCACAGGCTGCTTTCCCATGGAGACATGCACGTTGTCAAAAAGAAACAGAAGTAAAGTGTTGAGCAGCAAAGACCCGTATGTTTCTCAGGAATGTCGGTGTTGTAAGGAAACAGAAATGTCGTACTGTCTTTCAAGCATATTTAAGATGTAGGGCATCTTAAGGCAGTGGCAGCTGGTGAAGTTTCCTCCAGTGCTGGGGCTGCTACACCAGAAATCAAGAATGTACTATGGTATCTCACCAAGTAGTTTGGTTCCTATACAGAAACCAAACTGCGACTGTTTCACAAGGTTAACCACGTTAACCAACGATCATGGTTTGGGGTACAACAAGTAAACATTAACTTTCAGGGTCATACATGATTCAAGCTCTGACCTCCCAGGTGAAAGGCATCTGTCCAAGTGCAGTCTATTTACTTTTGTATGATTTATCGTCCCTCATATGAAGGCCATAAGAATGTTCATGTCTCCTAATTTCTTATAAAGACGAGACAACACATTTTATGCCTCCTGTTGAGTTTGTATAATTATGGCAGTGTATTGTATTACATTTTGTTTTAACGCTGCATCTTCTGAGCCCATGTGGACTGCGCTGTGTGTGACTTGAAAATAAACAAATCAGTTCATCAAAGATATAAAAGTGCTTCATCATATACTTTTCTGGCTGGATTGAAATTCTTTTTAGCTCTTGTGATGCCTCTGGCATGTTCATAGATCCATTTACATGTATTACATTTATTAATTTAGTTGACGCTTTTATCCAAAGCAATTTACAATTGCTATATATGCCCGAGGTTGCACACCTCTGGAGCAACTAGAGGGTTAAGTGTCTTGCTCAGGGACACAACGGTAGATGTCACCAACCCAGAGACTTACATTCTCACTTCCTATACTACTTATTCAAATTCTGTATTTATATTTCTAATGTTTAATGTGAATTACCAGTGCAAACCATTACGTGGTCAAAGTAAAGGTTTAAAGTGAGTCTGGTTTTCAGGAAAATTACTTTTGCCAGAAATATCTGCAGATAATGATGGATTATTAATTTGTCAGAGAGCAAAACTGAAAGTTTATTTTCATCTTGTCATATGGGACAGTACCAGTCTCTCTTATTTCCCCTTCAAGTGGAATATATTCTATTAGTGTACTTTATAATGATTGACTTTTAGTTAAGTCTTTTGAAAAAAATGGATAACTAAGAGTGATGAATGTCATTTTACAACCACCTGCCTTTGTTGTTTTGTTTCAGCTGCTGTCTCGCTGCTGCAACAACTAACCTGGGTCAATGTCTTGGTTGGAGGTAAATAATATTCACTGCTTACTCTTGTGTACACACACACACACACACACACACGGAGTTTGTAATTTACTTTACTGATAAGTCCTACATAAGATCTACACCGCTGTCTGACCCTACGGCTGTGCATTACAATGTGTTTTTCTTCATGATTGGGTTTGAAAGTTGGCCATAAAAGTTTTATCTTTACTTCAGGGTTTTTCTTGCAAACAATAAAGACATACACACACATACACACACACACATACACACACACACACACGCGCATGCATACACATGCATACGCACACACACACACTCACGATGAGTGATTACAGAGAACTAGTCAGTTGTTGAAAAGCTAGAGGCATTTTATTATAGCTTTTAAATATTCTCTCATACAGAAGGATGATCTTGCTTCATAGACTATTTTGATAAATTTACTATATAGAGGCACATAGATGCATTTACTTATGCATTAAGGGCATATTGGTGATTATGAATTTAATCTCTATCTATCCATCAAATTTACAGCAGTGTCTTCAACTTCCTTCACATGTAAAATTCCTAACTTTAGAAAATAAAAGTTGACTGACTAAAGTATTTTTAGTCACTCTAATAGTATCTAAGACTTAAAATGAGTTGTTCTTTCCCAATTGTTTTAAACTTTGAATTTTTCATGCTGGACACAGTAGTAAGTTAAACATCCGGTACCAGTAAGAAACACCAGCAACACCACAAGTTAGATAACAATGTAGATGTTAATATAACAAAACTTCTTCAATCACATTACTGCCAGTAACCTAAACTTAACTTGAAAAAACTAAAGCTGTATCTGATATAACATTTTTGAAAGCATGACTATTTTTTACTTACTTAAAAAATTCCCCTCCACACAGAAGAAGGGAACTAACTGCACAACATCTTTCTAAATCTGTGACTTATTCAATTAAAAGAAAGCTGTGCATAAAGTACATAAAACCTACTTCATGAACATTTACCAGAATACTTCGATCTAAATCATGATTACATTGTACAACAAAGGTTGGAATGATGATGTAAAAAGAATAAAATGCTTCAGACAGATGGCAGAAAGTGCTTTTCTATTGATTTCTGACTGATGGAACAGTGCAGCAGCGTTACTCTGTCCCAGCCCATCAGCCTTATATTATATTATATATTTATATGTAATTTTTATATATATATATAAATTACATTATGACTTATGACACTTTTAGGAAACAGAGCTGACAAATGTAACCATAAACCTCCACAGCTTTACCCCTGGCTGCTCTATGAGTTAACTTTTAAGTGCACTTTGTAAAATCCCAGCTTTCATGAAAACAGGCTTTTTGTGTCTGCCTGCATAGTTAATCATGGCACACGCATGCCTTCAGAGAGAAGAAGAAGGGGGTTGAGAAGGAGAGGGCTGATTGGAGACTGGCTCTATTTATGGAGCAATGCTAATCATACTTTTTGCACCCCCAGGTGTCATTTTACGTACAGGTGAGGTTTGCATCAGAAGGCAACAGGCTTCCTCTGGTTGTCTGCTATGAAACACTCACACTTATCACACATAACTCGCACTGTGGGAAGGTTTATCCAGCTCTGCTCCTCTCCCCTCTATGATGAATTAATATTCATATTCCCACTTAGGAGCAGCTTTGATTGCTCTCATGAGTTCATGAAGGATTACGTGTCCTAATGAAACACTCTTATCATCTCTGATTACATCATCACGCTGTGTGTGTGTGTGTGTGTGTGTGTGTGTGTGTGTAAAAGGATATACATGTAGTAGAGCAATACTGTAATGCATGTGTACAATGCCTTTATGTGTAAGCAGATGTGTTTTGTGCAAAAAATAGTGTTTAGATAAGTGTGTACATGCTGTGTGGGGCAGATGGGAGCCCAGTGGATTGTGGGATACCTGTGGGTACAAGTTGGACTGTGGTCAGAGCAGAAACATGTCTGAGCTGCTACTCAACACACTCTAATACAGCCTCAGGTGCTTTCTCCTTGGATGGCATAAATCCTCCACAGTGATATTAGTAGAAATTAGTTTCCTTTTTCATTTTGACGAGGATGTCTGATTCTGGTGGAAAAAATGCACTGTCGGGAGCGGGCAGGCTTCAGCCATTAGCCCTGTTGGTAACAGACAACATACACATGCAAAATATTAAGCACTTCGCTCTCCTGATGAGGTGGCAACCATCAGGTTGTTTGTTCTGAGCACAAAAGGCTGATTAATGAAAGCCATTTTCTGTGTTTATCTGCAAGAAATTTGTGAGGGGAATGTGTCAAGGATCTGTTTTAGAGAGCCAACTGTAATTGAGGGAAAATGTCACATTTTCACAACAATCAACAGATTTAGCAAAAATGAGAGCAAGAGAGAGAGCAAGACAGTGTCAGCAGTGTAAATTATTTATCACATTATAAATCTAAGATGAAAAACTGTCATAATGAAAATAAAATTAAGAAGAAGGAGACTTGCTAGAGAAGCTACAATGAAACTAAAGTTGCATTGGCTGCAACAGATTGTGGACATTCTGTTGGATTGTTCCACTTGGATTGTTTGTAATAATAAAACGCTGTAAAGAAAAATCTACCTGTTCCAGCTCAGAGCCTCTAGCTCTTGGTGAGCTACTTTCAAATATATAATCCCTTGGCCTATGTGTGTAGGGCCTGTGATGAGCAGGTGATGCATTATGATTCATATTATGATGCAAAAGTTCAGATCATCTTGATATCATGTTTGTTAAGACCTAAAAGTTTAACTTAATGCCCCATGAAAATCTTGTTTTTGCTGGCCTGTAGCATTTTAACTTCTCACCTTGCAGAACTGATGTAGAAGGGCACTCCAGGTTATCACTGTCAGCTGGGGTTGCAGGAGCAATAACTCCTACTGATGACCACCCGGAGGTTCACATGTTGGAGGTTTGTCGTTCGTCCAGACTGCATTAAGAATTTGTCACTTGTTTTTTTTAATCAGATCTGCCAACAGTAAAGCACTGAAAAAAGTCCAAATCTAAATGTAGAACTAAGTGTGTTCCAGTGGTTTGCTGGTCAGCTAAACTGACAAACAGCAGTTCTTTGTCCCACAGGTCAAACTTAACAACCTGATTTTACATTCACGTTATTCCAACAGCTTCAACTCCAGCACACACCCGGAATTTATTAGTTCAATTTTACCATGTTTGCCATCTTAATTAAGTTTGTTAGCATTGTGTTTAATGCTAATTAGCATTAAACACAGAGCACAGCTGAAGTTTACAAATCTTGACCTGATGATGGTGCCAGAGTAAAAGCCAGTCTGTTGGCTTCATCATCTTGGCACCATGAATGTCACAAAATGTTATTGCAGTCCATCAAATAGTTGTTAAGATATTTCAATCTGGACCAAAATGGTGGGCTGAACGACTGACAGACCGATATTGCTGTCCATAGTATCACGCCGTTGCCATGGCGAAAAATTTTGCCATTGTGCCAGTTCAGTCTTAGATTTTTCTGGAGCAAACCTGGGAATGTTACAAAAACACACAGACTCGTCAATTATAAACAAATTAACTAATAAATAAAGTCAATATTGACATTCCTGGTGAGCACTGTGCGGTTATGCTAATATTGTTACATTGTGCAGCTGATCAGTCTCATAGAATCTGTATAAAAAGATCAGTCTGGAAGATGAATGAACTTCTAGCTGCCTACAAATGTGTTTTGAGTTTGATAATAGAAAATGTTTTGGCTATCTAAAACATCAGTGGTAACCTTCAGATTTTGGTGCCATTCCTTCAGTTTTTAAAAGGAAAATGATTATGTATAGGACTGCCATTTTACACCATAGCTCAATAATCAGTCATAGAAGGGGACAATTTATACACACCTAGTACACCAGATCAAATGCTGCTGTTGTTGCATAGATTTTATCGTTAACACTACACCTTCATCTGTACTGAAGTGTGATGAGTCATTATTCCGTGCCTTGAGCACTGAAACAGCTGAGGTTTGGGGTTTGATTCCCACTGTGTCCTGCCACACTGTGCTGAGAATATGCCAACCACTTTAGGAGAGAGTGTGAGTCCTAAGCATTGAGACAGCGCTGTACTCTCGATTAACGGGGAAGCGAGGCGAGGACTGGTGCCGCCAGCTCATTGGTTCTTAGAGGCAGAGCACACGCCGTTCCGTCTGATCACACACCAGCCTTATTGCCTCCATCTCATTCTCACTCCCTGTGTGTTGCATGGTAGGAGATCGGCCAGGTGATAACTCAGCCAGCTGCTTCCTCTTTGCTGCTGATTGGCTAGAGGAAAATGTGTCGTTCCGCGACAAAAAAACATGTTGAAGCAAACCAGAAGGGTGCTGCTGTAAATAAAGTTATGTTATATTGTCGGGTGAAAATGTCATACCTGCAAAATGTCAACTTAGGAGGGCAAAATATCAAATCAGTGGGAGTGCATGAAAAACAGCACTGTAGAGCGATACACAGAAAACTAATTTAGGTCCAGTAGTGATGGCATCACAGGCTTTGTTATGACACAAATATCTTACTGTGCTACAGTAACCAGTTTAGTATGAAAGAGTAAATTAGTTACCTCATCCAGGTTGGGATGTTTATGTGCAGGCCCAAAACCAGCAGTGGGAGAGAAACTTTAATTCACCAGTTAGATCCCCAAACGTGTTCATAATTGTCATGCGCATAGAATAGGAGAATAGAGTTGTGACACCTAATTGACTGGATGAAAGAAAATATCGTAACGTGTATGGAAACATCCTCGTATTTAAAATGATTCCATCCAAATTCAGACTAAAATGGAAACTAACACAAAGTAGAAATCTAAATATGTAAATTTCCACTGATGAACATTTGACTATTTGTTAAATTCAGCCACATTCTTGTTGTAAGTTAAAACAGTGTGATCTCACTACAGAGTCTGTCCTCGCCGACACACACACACACACACACACACACACACACACACACAGAAACAAACAAAAAACTAAGCAGTGCTTCCAAAATAAGGTTGGGGTAGGACAAAAATATGATTACCGAGTGGGTGCATGTATGGGTATATGGGTTTGCATGACCTGATTTCTCAAAGTAACCTGGTTTCCTTAAAGGTGTTATTGGAGCAAAACAACAGAGCACCTGTGACAGTGGAATTTGTAGAAAATGGTCACACGTGTAAATTTGAAGTCACAGAGAAAAATGCTCCAAGTTTCAAACTTGTAGAATGTTTCCTCTCTCCCACAAACACAACAGTTGAACCTTTTCAGATTCCTCATTGCAGGTGGACACATCCTATTCTACAAATCACAAATTATATGTTATTAATGTTATTAATATGGTGCAAAACAAATTCACACACCTGCATCAAAAAATGTGAAGTCATGGACAGATTTTTCTTACCTGCAAATCAGAAAGTTGCACACCTGTAGAATATCTGGGTTGGAAATATGATAGACATGGACCACATGGAAAGACGCCAAAACTATCTCTTTGATTGGTCAAAATGGTTCTCTCATCTCTGAACTTGCTCCCTGGCTCTACAGGTACACAAATCACTTTTGCTCCACATGTCACTAAGATATGTGGTGCAAAAGTGAGAAAAATCAGCATATGAGACTCAAAGCTGCAGATTCAAGCTATTTTTGTTGTTGACTTATGTCCAAAAAAACAAATGTATTGTGAAAAAAAATTCTACAGGTGTGCAACTCTCATTGCATGAATTCACATACTGATTTGGGGATGGAAAAAATAGAAAACAATTTGTACACCTGCAATGAACGAATTGTTCTACACCTACAAATTCCACTGTCACAGGTTCAGTTGTTTGCTCCAATTACACCTTCATAGGGTTCTTCAGTCAGTGCATGTAGATGTACTGCAGACGTGAGTTCTGTGTGAGTTTGTTCAAAAAAAATTCTGTGGACACCAACGCTACTCATCAGAACATTTCACATCTAAAAAAACCCGAAATTGTTATAGCAGCAGAAAGAAAGGACCAACTAAAACTCATCATCGACTTTGACAGTTCTTTTCTTGGCCACAACTCAAGGTCCATTTGTTCTGGAGCTTCTGTGCTAATCACATGACCTTCATCAGCAGATGGAACTGTAGATGTGTGAACTAATTATTGTAAGCACATGTCGACTTAAAAGATGAGCTAAACTTTTGAAACAGCAGCAAACAAAGCAAGCACAACTCAAGGTCCTCATAAAGCGCAAGTCTCTTTTTATATTCTTTACTATTATTATTTAACTATTTCTGACACTTTTCATGTGAACAACCAAGTGCAACACTATGAATGACTTCCAGGAGACTGAAAAATGTGCACCCTGTTGTCCCTACATTTAAATGATATCTCGTCTCCCCCCTTTGTATGACAGCCAGCTTTTCACCCAACCTTCGGATTAGGAATATACACTCATTTCCAATGAGGTCATCATACAGGTAACTGTTTTCTAGCATAACCCAAACCTTAGATGCATCAATTCCAAGTCAATAATTCCAAGTTTGTGGAGCTTTTTATCCAAAACAAAAATCCTTTGTTTGGGAGAAAAATAACCGAAGGTGAAACGGGTCAAGAAAACAGATCTTTCAAAATCTTTAGATCCACAGGAAAAAGTCAGATCAACATCCAATAGCACACTATAGAGACAAAGACAGCCTGAGATGACAAGTATTGCATCCCCTCTCTGTGAACCTCCAGGTGATGACTCTGCGAACTCTGCTGAAGCACAGATTACATAGAAACAGACTGTGAGCTGCCCGGGCCGAAATGGGCATGGATTTTTGGGTTTATGTGTTGTCTTGGCTAGCTTGATCTTATTTGACACATTTTAATGGAGAGAAGTCATATTGGTTATGTACTTTTCACACACACACACACACACACACACACACACACACACACACACACACACACACTCATTTGCCATCTGTTGTTTGTCAACCAGACAAAGCTGCTGTCTCCCCACCTGACGTCTTTCACTGCTGCAAATCCATTACAGCGCATCAACTGATATTAAATAGATTAGCAGGGAGAACATGAAAAAAAAGTCAATTTTATTGTCATGGAAGAAGACAAACAAACTACTTACTTAGTGTCAGAAGTGAAAAGTGTTTGTACTACACTAGCAATACCCACAGGGCCATTTGGGCAGATGCCACACGTCCCTTGACTAATATGTGTAGATTCATTATTCATTCAGTAAGTTATTTGTTGAACATTTTCTGATTGAGACGGCAAAATAATTTCAGCATTTAGTTTGTTATGGCAGGACTCTTATGATTCTCATTTGGACTATTAAATTAAATATATATGCACATAACATATTCATGCATCAACAGTAAAATGTACACTTCATATAAACTGTGTAAGATTGGTCTAGTGGTGAAAGAGCACTGGGCAAACTGACAATTTGACCTCATAGTGGCACTAGAGTGAAAGCCAGGGGATCACCACAGCCGTTAGCATTCATCGTCAAGGAATTGTGAATGTCTTTTTAAAATATTGTGCCAATCCACTGACCGACAGACCCGAGAGTCATTCTGCTAGAAACTGTTTTAGAGAGGATTTGATTCAACTTAATGGTCATTTTGGAGGCTGCAGTTTGGTGTATTGCCGTTGAATTGTATTGCGCTATACTGAGAGGTGTTTCTAATATTTAGTGCACCGCATTGATATAAATCTGGTTGGCAATGTATTGGAAACATTCCTCTAGCCTCTGAAATAACTATTAAGTTGAATTAACACCTCTCTAAAACAGTTTAAACAAAAACTGAACATTATAACCTTCATGAAGGTAGGATTTATAGCAGGACGGTTTTATTAGACTGTGTAAGTTTTAGTTAGGTAACTAAAAAACTATCAACTGCGTGTATATTCTGGATCATCTAGTTTTTCAGTGTTTCATGGAAGCTATGTCATGTCTGTTCTCACAGTCATACATTTTAAGGCTGCAGCATTACACTGAAGACAGTGAGATTTGGACGCTCAAGTTCTATCTCCTTCTCTCTTTGTTTCTCTTGGGGTGCAGGGTCGTCGAGAGTCTCTTCCTGTGATCCACCAGGCGGTGCGGCGGCGTTTCTCCGGTCCGCTGCTGCTTCCTCCTCTGTGGAGGAGGCACTCCTGCCAGGAGCACCCATGTGACACCCGACGGCTATCTGCAGCACAAGGCCTGCCGCTGGACCGACTGGAAGTGTTGTACAGCCGAGCACTGGCCAGTCATGATGAGCACCGGTCAGTCACACACTTACAGTATATTTCTTTCTTTCTTGTGTTTTTGTGTGGGGGGGGTTCTCCATAGTGCAGGTTGGTATACATGCTGAACATATTATGGATATTATGCACTCTAGCTGTTGGTTCTAGCTGTAGGCTAATTCTTTTGTAATACTGTTGACTATTACTGCCACCCCAATTATTTGAGAGTGCAACCCATTACAGTTAAGGTCTCTGTCTAAGTGTATAGTCAAACGTTTGTCTTTAGAAAACATCTATTTCCTGATAAAGATGGGCTTTTTTGTTGTTTTTGTTGATGTCATTCATCTTGGAAGTTGTTGTTCAGTTGTGTTTGGTCTTGATGTGGTTCATCTTTATTTGGTTGATCACTGTGATGAAAAATTAACATTACATTTGATTGAAAAGCTATGACAATTTAGTAATTATACTTGCTTCTGAAGCCCCCTTTCTTTCTGCTGTCCCTTCCTCTCTCTCTAAAGTCAGTGCCGAGTTACCTCAGCTCATTACCTCCCGAGTCTCCTTGTTGTATGTCAGGGTTTGGTTCAGTCAGTCCAGGTGGACTGAAGAAAGCAGGCTTTCCATCTGAAGAACTGAAGCTTTCTGAGTGACAGTAAAGTTCACATCTCTGCACACACACAGGAAGAAGGGTGGAATGTGTTTTCAGGTTTCAGGTGTTAATGAAAGCCCTCTTCCCTCTAAGAAATACCTGGTAATTGCAGCAACAAGAGAAGGCCTGCAGTGAAAGGTCGTGCGTATGTGTCTTCCATATCTCTTTGGCGTCTGCATTACTGTATCTCTTCTTTCTCAGTTTACAATCTTTATGCTTAAACATTTAGAACCATTATGTATGTGTGTGCTGTCCGGACATTAATGACAGAGGGGTGAACTCTATAACATAATAATTATAATATTTGCTAATGATACAGCCCATATTTTTCCTTCAGGATGATGACCACAAGTGGGTTTGGTGACATCCTGTAGGTGTTGCTTTCCTGTCATGCTAAGGATGAATTCCTTTGAATTGATGGCATTCAGAAAAATCTTCCAGCAAGTAAGGGAAGAACTATAGGCTCCCCATTAAAAAAAATCACTTACTGTAGCCTGTAAAGCAAGCAGTACTGGACATTAAACTATACCAAATGATGACGATAATAATCCATAATCTTAATCAAAATGGCCTTCATGAATAAATACTAAACATAACTTGTGTCCTATAGTTGGAAAGCAATATGCCAGTACTGTAGTCTGCCTTGCAGTGCATGACAGAAATGTTAAAATGGTGTCCTTTATCAGCCCCTAATGGTTGTAAAAAGTCAGCATGACTTTTTAGTGGTAGGATCCTCATCCCTGTAGCCAAAAGTGCTGCATTCAAGAGCATTTTTTGGTATTATAGGCAACCAACAGCTTTTTAAATATAAACCGAAATCTGGAAACTTCATCAGATTATTAGACAGTGCAGATAGTTACTAGTATTTTATATTATTTAAATGTTCGTTTTTTGTAGGCCTATATTTACTCAGGACACACTGGAAAGTATACTGAATATTGATACTGAGTGGTTGAAAAATAGTATATTCAGTTGAATTTCTCCAGAGCCTGACTGTTGAGGCCTTCATCTTCCTTTTTTCGTCTGGTCTAAAACCCAAATTCCCACTCATAAACAGGCTACCAGAGAGAAGCAGCAAATCCTTATATTTTTGAAACTAGCAAACATTTTCGTCTGATAACTGAGTTGGAAGATTAATAGATTATATCAAAGTTGTTGCACATTAATTGTATGTCAGCTGAGTAATTGATGAACCTGCTACTGCTACAAAAGACTTGTTGTTCTGTCTGAGGAAAGGCAATGCAAATAGCTTACAGATGAAATACTGCGTGTGCATTTTTGTCTGTATTGCTTTTTGCTGAATAATGATTGGCAGTCAGAGAGAGCGATACAAGAGAAAGAAACAGATGGAAAGCAGGAAGACTTGGAGAACAGTGAAGATGGAGAACAAGAAATGAGACAGAGGGGGGAGATAAGGGAGGGAGAGATAGAGAGAGAGTGAAGGAAGAGAGAGAGGGAGCGAGAGAGAGCGCTGGTATTAGAGGCTGAGAGTCGTTTCAGCACTCCGGCTCGTGAACAGCAGCGCACCAACATGCCGCGCTCGCAGCTCCTTATCAGTTAACGGTTTGCAGCTCCTCACACTCAGACAGCCCGTTCAGCACGCACTCTGTTTGACCCGTTAACGTTGAAAACTCGGTTTTTAAAGCTAAAAACAAACAAACAAGTAAAGTAGAAAAATGGAGTGTGCCACGCTGAGCAGAGAGGGAGCAGGGCTCGCCAAGCCACCCAAACACCTGTGGCGGCAACCCAGGACTCACATACGGATCAAACAGCGCTTCAACTCGGACACCGAGCGCTACCTGTGCCGCAACCGGACCCTGGAGAAGCTGCGACCCGGGCTGAAAAAACCCCGCATGTCTTGGCCCTCCCCGGTGAAACGGTAACCTCTTTCCCCACTAAAGTGTCTCAACTCACTACAGGTTAACTCAGCTAGTGTTCACTTAAGATTCAGATATATTATAAAAACATAAGTCCCGAACTTCTAACGGACTGGCTAGATATGCTTCATTAACGTGGTTGTTATTTCGATACAGTAACTATGATAAATTAGCTATTAGCGTTAGATGTAGCTTAACGTACCTTCGCTGCTCCCCATTTGTTTTTCAATCCTGACATGTATGAAGGAAGGTGCATTAATTTGACAATTTACAAGGGGATTTACATAAACTAACGTTATGACAAAGCCTGGTAAGACAGACAATATTGCTGTATTTAATAAGTCTGCTTAATTACAGGGGATAAACCACAGAATCTTAAACTATATTCTTTATACATGCCTTGGAAAATTATTTGGAATTTATACTTAATTTTCACCAATTCCCACTCAGAAAACTGTATAAATAAGCACCATCCCTAATCTATATAACTTACCTGTGTTAACTTCCAGGAGACAGAGCAGAGCAATGATTAATGTCTGTTTTCATAGTTACAAGATGTAGTCTGAGTCCTGTAATCTGATGGCTGTTGCAGGCTAATGACACAAATAGCAAAATGTCTCTGCCTCATCTGTGTCCCTTGCCACCAAACCTCCAACCCTGGTGATATAAATAGATGATGAATGTCAGGGGGTGAGCGAAGCACTGACTGTTAAGATATCATTTCATTATTTGATAGGCTGTAACAACTGAACCATACAATTGTCAGGGTTCTGAATGCTCTCCTACATGTCATTACATTTAGATAGTGAATCACTTAATTGTTATTCAAGTTTGTTAAATCTTTCATTAACACCTGCTAGAAAATCATATGCCTTTGTTTTTCTATTTCCCTTAAATATTGCTTAAAGTATCTTTCACGTCAGAGCAAACTGAAATCAATCACATAGGCTTTATAGTCTGTATCTGCCTGTGCCACTGCATGTCACAGTTATGTTGAATGTCATAATGAAATCAAATACATAATTTATTATAGCTGAACTTATTAATCTACTTGTAAATTATAGAACTGTTGTTCAGTATTGTCCCTGTTTGGTGAGGAAACCTTGGGATATTGACTAAAATGTGTTCATTACATTTAAAGAATGCTTGTCTGAACAATAGGGTTTTCATTAATGGACCTGCAAAAGTCTCTGGTGTTGAGGAGCCATTGATTTCCAGTGACTTCTTGTCTGTCAACGCAGGTTTTTCACGCTCCAGGTAGCCCTTATATAGATGTTGAAAAGCATTTAGAGTGTGGTGGCTGTATAAATTGCATCCAATAACCTGTACCCTTGGGAATGTTTCATCCTAGATATGTTTGGTCAACATGGCAGAAGGCTTTTTGAGAGATCAGGCTCACATAACTTAAAATTTTCATGCTGTTGCTGACCTGTAACACATTTCTGTGTAACTCTGTGAACAGAGGAAAAAAACAACACTGCCATTATTTCTTTTTTAATAATACAATTTCACACAATTAGCTGTGATTGCAAGTTCAGAAACGTGCAATTACAGAATAATTCATTCTCTCGATTGTTGAAATTAATCGTATTCTCGACATGTAACGAAATAAAGACCCTGTAGTTTTAATCATGGTACTGGCAGGTGTTTTGGATTAAAGCCTGTGAAATAACACACTGTGATTGAGTGGGTGTCTCCTGCAGAGGCTGCCTACCCGTTCTTCAGGCAGGGCTTGATGTTGAACTCTGTGCACTTTGAGGGATGGTGGAGAAGATGTAGGTGATGGTTTAGCTAACAGTGAAGTGCTCGATAAACCTCATCAATCAGGCTGATGAAGTGCACGCCTTACTTGATTCCTTACTTATTGGTATGGGGCACTGCCAGGGAAGAGATTGATGACTGGTGTTTGTGCCTCACCTGTTTTTGTGTTATTTTACAACTTTGACAAAACAGCCTTGCTTGTAGGATTGATTATTTTGAAATGAGAAAGAAATAGAGAAAAGGAGAAAACCAAAGAGAAAACCAAGTTAATATTTTACATACATAAAATTTTTATGATTTTATGAAAACCTATTTTGCGGACAGTATAATAGGGTTTATGGGTAGAGATTTCATGCCATGGTAGTTTTAACTCTTATTCAGTCTCTTTCCATCTTAACAAGATTCTAGGGAAACACTACCCATCCTCACATAGCAAACTCACTGGCACGTTTGAACAGTGTGTGTGTGTGTGTGTGTGTGTGTGTGTGTGTGTGTCCTCCAAGAAAGAAAGTGAAAAGCATGAATATAAAAGAAAATAAAACATCTTTGTGATTGGACTTGAACAGGCATGAAAACCGCTGTCAGTCCACCTCTGCTCTCCAGACACTGCTTGCTGTCAACAAGCAATGCCATGACTGCATCTCACCTCAGAGGATTTTCACACAAGCTGTAGTGCTGTTTTTGTCCCCTGATAGTTTACTGAGAAGATAATCGGCAAAAAAATTCTTTCACTTCGTTTTACTCTGAAGATTGTAAGGAAGAGGATTTTTTAGTCTCGACACCAGTGAAGCATGGCCTCCGCAATACGGTGCTCATTAGTATTAAGATCCTGGCATTAACATGTGTCTTGTATTTGGTTTGTGTGTTGAAGTACTCAAGATGGACCTGGACCAGACTGAACGTGTCTTAGGGTAACACCAAAAATTTGTCCTTTGCTTCCTCTTGTAATTTTCTCATGACCATAAACACCTCGTCTGGCTGGTTCCCAATATCCTGACAGTCTAGTTTGATATTTTCTGTCAGACTTAAGTGGAACTTTATTTCTATTTAGGTGGTTTGTACAGGTGGATTTTGTTGTCCAATGTTTGTTCACTGTTTTCCTCTACAACTGTTTTGGCAGATCTTCAGTGCATCTTGTGGTTTACACACTTTAGAGAGATTTCTTTTTTTTTCGTTGGAATTTCTGCCTTTTTTTGACAGCTGAAAGTGTAGATGAGGCAGGAAACATGGGGAGGGAGAAAGGAGTTTGACATGAGACAAATGTCGAATCGAACCTCGGATATGGCACATTAACCATCAGACTACCAGGATGCCCCTTGTTTACACATTTCATATAGTTTTGTTTTATTATCACAATCAAATTTCTATCTGATCATCCAGAATGCATCTGTAAGTCTTAGTCTTTGAGTCTTTTTTTGTGTGTGTGATATTCCTGGGTTTTGCGAAAGGTTATGTCTTTAACAGGAAAGAATTATTCTAATTATAAACCTGCAACAAAGTGTGTCTGTTCTTTGCATTTAACCTTCAATATCATGCGGTTGCAGTGAGAACAGTTATAATCACACACCATGTTCTTGGCTCTTCTGCACACAGAAGGATATGACACTTGATTGATCTGCCCCTTTCTTACCCTAAACAGCTGCTAGAACAACTGTCATCAGCCCCTGCAGTGAATATTCAATAATAAACATTCGCACTGCCATTCATTTCTGTGAATAATTGTGTCCCAATGAATAGTTTATTTTCTTAGAGTGAATATCTGCACACAGGTCATGCACAAAGATTTTTTTGTGGCTTTAAATTTAGGCATGTAGATGGCTTCAGGGCCTGGGTTGTCTCACACTGATCTTATGTATGAGCTACTTCCTACCATGAATGTAAATGATCAAGATAAAAAGATCTGATCTTAGCCTAGACCCACTTTATTCATCATGATGAGGTATAAAAAAATAAAAAAAAACGAGAAGGTAGAGACATAAAAGCTATGAGTACTTGCTGCTAAGACTTAAATTACAGTCTTACCCAAAAGTGAAGTAAAGATGATACATTTTCAATAAAAATATAAAGAAGATTATAAACTCTACCGACTGCTCTCAATGCAGCCACATCACTTTGATATGTATCAGACTTCAGATTTCATTATTAAAATGCATGGAAATGAAAAGTAAAGAATACACATGTGGAGGTGAGTGTGTGAAAACATATTCTTAATAGAAATACAAATAGACGGTCTGAGTTTACTGACATCAGCCTCTGCTAAATGAGTATTAAAATGTTACCTTCTTGGCTGCCCGGTGGAGGCTTTCCTTCGCCCTCATAGTCAGCGTGTTGCCATGACTATATCACGTCAGTTGTTTCCCGAAAATATAAAAGACTTGCCATTGTGAATGCCGTCTGTGCTGACTACCCAACACTGAATGATGAAGGTGGAAATGCAAACAGGTTGAGCTGTAGGTAGGAGTAAAAGCAGTGAGTCAGCCAGCTTCATAGCCACCAACGACAAC
Source organism: Micropterus dolomieu (assembly GCF_021292245.1). Lineage (NCBI taxonomy): Eukaryota > Metazoa > Chordata > Actinopteri > Centrarchiformes > Centrarchidae > Micropterus > Micropterus dolomieu. The sequence continues at coordinate 10,708,372 of NC_060154.1, forward strand.
ACCACTGGCACCGCTTTTATATTTCACTGAATACATCTTTCATTTTTTCTCCCAGAATAACTCTGATAGTGTATCACTGCAGATGACTCAGATCAGTTTTAAATATAAAACACCCTCAATACAGAAAAAAACATAAAATGAATAGTAATTATTTCCTGAAATGAGCCCAAATGTTACAATATTTTGAAGGGAAAAAATCGTTTAAAGTCAAATTAAATCATAAAATGATATAATAGATGAAGCAGTAGACTACATTCCATTTTTAAGTAATAGCAGTCTAGAACTGTAACCTTTTTAACCTTAAAGCCTAGTTCTTAATTTTATCATTGCAACTGCTCTACACTTCTAGCTTCACAATTGTGGATTTTCTGCTTTCCCCTATTTTTCATTCCTTCTTTGGGTTTTAGTAGGTTGGACAAAACAACCTTTTGGGAAATAGTAATTTGTATAATATGGGATTCTTCACTAGTTTACGACATTTTATAGATCAGTGATTAATAGATTATTTGAAAAAAAAAAACAGTTGTCAAATAAATCAATAATGAATCTATAGTCATTAGTTGCAGCATGCTAGGTCCCAGTAGAGTAGGGAAGTAATTGCATTCAGAGAAAATTCAGAGATGTACATAATGAACTTATCCTCCATTGTAGTGTGCTGTGAAATTGTTGCCCTTATAACTTCAGCTTCCTGTCAATGCCAGAATCTTATTGGATCCATGTTGTGGAGATCAACGTATCTCGGGGTCAAAGTTCAACTTTGGCTGTAAACCCTGGTGGAAAATCAGGGCAGTGAGTGCCACTGTGGGTTGCGCAGCTATCCCAGAGAGTGCAGCCACTGCCTCCATTGGAAATAATGACATTAGATTAACACTTGCTATGTTCTTAATGCTAATTTGCACTTAACTTTATGTGCATCAATTTCTGTATGCTAATATGTGCAACTTTCGGCACGCACACGGGCTCATAAATGTCGCATTATGGCATTATGACCAGCAAGGCAGATGCACACTAGAAAATAAATTGTCTTTCAGTTGTGGGTATAAGCTGAAAGTGGCGCTCCAGGCTGAATTATACTAAATTCAAGTAGAGATTCACTCTCTTACTCAAGGACACTACAACAACATGTGTTGATGGAGGCATGTCGACTCTTAAAGGGAACAAACTGGTAACCTTTCAGGTACAGAACGTTCTCTTGCTGTTAGGTCTGACGGTCTTCATGCATTCATCCAGTGGCTGTACTCCCCAGCCGCGAGTAGTGAGAAAGGACACTGTGATCTGGACCAATGGTCAACTTGAAAAAGGAACGGCCTGCTTCGAAAAGCACTCCTTACGCCGGGTTGATGAAAAATGACACTCGTTGCTATGGAGCCCATCTGTTTTCCAGGGATAATGGCATAAAGGGTTGCCCACTAGGGTATCAGAAGGAGGGCAGCCATTGAGAAAGGAAAAGAAATAATTTCATCCAATCAATCTGATGTTTACAAAAGACACAAAGGCATGTATGGATTGTCAGTTATCTGAGGGAGGATTAGTGAAAGCTAATGTAGTGTTTAATGCAAACGTACCTGCATGAGTTGACCTACAGATGTCAGTTATTGTGTGGATGTTGCTTTTATCAGGTTGCAATACTTAATAAAGACAATTTAACACCACTGCAATCACTGCAGGGAAGATGATTTTGCAGATAAATTAAAGGCTGCTGATGGATTCTGCCTATTTAGTTCCCTTGTGTTTGGAATCTCAGACAACTGCCTTTGTGTTGTGGGTCTTTTTTCTTTTATTCATTTCGAGGAACGAGAATGGTTTTATAAAACAATACCAAAATATACAATGGGAATATTGTAGTTATTGAATATGTTTCTGGTTCTCCATTTTTGATTGATTTGATTGATTATGTTTTTCCCATGTGAATCCCAATTCAAGTGGTTCTTTAGTAGATCATTCACACCTCCAAAATAAAAAGCTACCATAGAAAGCTAGTCATTGTAGCTTTTTTTCTGTTTTCATTTATATAGAGCTTCAGGACATTATTGTTCTACAGCTTTTAATGTCTCTAATCAAATCCCTGGTGAAGATCAGTAGAGTGGGATTTATATAACTAAAAATATAATGATTGCATTCAAAATAGGGGTATGCAGCTTTTCCCTCCTTAGTTTCATGTCTAACTTGCTAGATGTACATTTGCCTTTAGTTCCCGAGAAATCAGTATAGCCTGTGTTACTGTCACTTTATCCTGCCCTGATGACCCATTTTATAGTCAGTAGTGTTTTGCTGAGAAGCAGTCAGTTACTGAGGTCTGAAAAAGTGTTTTGATTGTAAAAAGGTGAAAATGAGCGTCCAGTGGCCGGGACATTGATTTATTATCATTGTGGTTTATTGAATAGTTGGCACAGGAAACACAAAGCTGTCTGTTCCTCTCCTTCACACTGTCATCCAAAGACAATCACAGTGGTCCAGGGAGACACTGTCTGAGCTGTTAGCCAGTAACAATTAGTCAGGACGCTGGAGACTGCTTTGAGACAAATGACAAGTTGAAGACAAGCTAAACAAAATCCTACTATTTGGAAAGGTCTCATACTGTAATAGAGAGTTGCTTTGATAGTCAGCTTTAAGTTGGACTTTTATGTGGGAAGACAGAATATATGGATTTATGAAGGCTGCCACCATATCAAATGCTAATATTTAATGTCTTTTTGACATTTGACTGTTAAAAATTGTAATTAAAATGTCTTTAAGAGGTCATGAACATGTAACAGGGCATTAAGTTCCTTCAAACAGACTCATGATGCGTAATGAATATAATTTATGTGCTCGAGAACACAGACTTTGTTTTGTTTGAAATCTGATGAGGTTTAATTATTGTCCAAGAAAAACAACCAGGTACCCGAACTGACTGAAAAGCCCTGGGCTGTTTGTTTATATCTAAGAGTAGCGTAATGTGACCGGAACAGATGAGTGGACACTGCCCTTTTGAAAGTTTCTGTAATCCCAACGTCTTTGTGTTTTCAGCTTTCCGCTGTTGTTCATTCCTCATATAGTGATGGCATTTTAGCCGTGTGTTCAACTCCACTAATCACATGTGTTTTTAAAAGGACTTAACTATTATCCAGGGGCCCATTTTGGATCAGTAAATAATTTAATGGAGACTGTGAGAAAAATCCTAATGAATTAATCTTCTTTATAAAATTAAAATACATTTTTATGATCAGTATGCTTTTAGCATAATTTATATATGTTGTTCCCTTCCTCTACTCCTGCATGCTTGCTAATGCTTTGCTACTTATAATTATTATTATTTTCTTAAACCAGCCTTCCTTGTTACTCTGGACATTCACCTTTTTTAAAAAAGAACTTCATGATTGTGCATCTAGTTTGAGACCAGACGCAAAAACAGCAATTTTACTCCTTTATGAGGAAGTTTTTAAGGAATAGGTCAACATTTTTGGAGAAATTCCCAGGCTTAGATGAGAACATAAATATCAAACTCATGTCTGTATGTTAAGCAGGGAGCTCAAGCCAGGAGGTAATTACCCTAGCTTAGCAGCAAACCAGGGGAAGGGGGAAACCACTAGCCTGGACTGCACACAATCTGTACACAAAAAATGTAAAAACGAATATTTGAGTTTTTAAGGGAGTTATGTGCTGTAGCTATTTCTTGTGAAAGTCAAGGGCAGTGATTTTGCTGTGTTAATGTCACAGTGTGGCTGCCAGACAACCAGTGGAGATGCTACACCAATGTACTGGGTGGATGGTTAGCTGTTCTCAAAAGTGGTATCAATGCATTCAGCCTTATACATTTTTATTTTATGTGGAAGAACTTTCTCATCCTGACGTACATAATGCACACATACAATTGTTTGTTTGAAACAAGACACACAGCGATGTAATGTAAAAGTGCATCCATTAAAAAAATTGTTTGTTGCCTTCTTGCTCTCTGTGCATTTGCCTTCGGCTGGTAGTAAGACTCATGCAAAATTGACAGTGTTTATTTATTTCCCAGGCAGGCCAGTCGCCCTTGGCAGAAACAGGTCAGGCGTTTCTTGGAAACTGCTCTTGCTGCCTGCTTGATAAACTTGTTGTTGATTTTACTCAGGATGTGATGTTTAAAGGTGTTCTGATGTCCTGTTATGCTTTTATAGAATTGATTTGTCACTGCCTTCTTCCTTGCAAAAGAACAATGAATGACTCGCTTGGACCTCAGCAAATCAAAGCTACACCCAAAATTAGTAGTGTTAACATTGAAAATGAAATTTAAAGCTTATATTGTAAATGTGTGTAGGAACATGGCTCATACATTATTCATCTACAGATGCTGCACAATGACTTTCATTCACTTTCAGTAATTACTTTTGTAGCAAAGTGAGGTAACTATATTTAATTTGATACGGGAAATAAAATTTAAAAAATATATAGTAAAGGAACCCGTTCTGTATGTGTCAGAATTTTGTTTCAATCTCTCGCCTAGTTTAACAAATTCTACATGTCCCATGATGTTGACCCTCATATCAAAATCTGTGTTAGTGATCAAACTTGTTTTTTTTTGTTTTGTTAGCAGGGCCGTCTAAACTGTATGGTGCAGCTTTCAAAATTTAAATGCATAATGTTAACAATATAGTAAATGTGCTACTTAAGACACACAGTGGAAAGCTTCCTATTCAGCTTGTAACAGTTAATTATAAAAGTCTTGAATGCCAGATAAACAAACAACAAAACAAGGAAATTAAAATATTAATGAGTCAACACTATCTGTGATGTTAAGAATTTCATTTATAATTTCTCCAGTGGCATTTCACTTTCCACTCACAAGAGAGAAAGTGAATTGTGTCCAAATGGCACAAGCAGGCAGTTCAATCTTAGCATTTGCTAGCCATGTCGCGTCATAGCAAGGTCACTGTGGAGTTTGAACGCTCTCCCTGTGCCATTTCATACCAAAAGACATGGGTTTTAGGAATATTCCTGTCTTTGCCCTTGACTGAGGCATCGTCCTCAAGCTGGAGCTGGTTCTTGGGTGCTGCACTCTGGAATTCACAGCTTCTAAATCAAAAGGGTGGGTCTATGGATTAGAGGGGATTAAGAACTTTAATTTGACTAATTAAAACTAGCCTGTAGTTGAGACATAAGTGAGTCTTTAGGCAACTTTTTGTAAGAAATGGAAATTACTTTCTCTTTGTGTAATGGACACAGAATGATTTTTCCCTTTTCTGCAGTAGTATGGGTGCCATGTATTTCTACGTAGCAAGCAATCACAACGGCAAATTGGGTTTCTGATCCATCGAGCAGCAACACGGCCATAGCTAGGTGATTGAGCACTACAGGTGATGAGTAAAGCACTTCTTGTCTATGTGTAAACAAGGCCCACTGATTCAGTCATGGTACAATAGATAAACCTTGAATTACCAAACAATACTCAGTGAATAGAGTAGAGATTTGTATCTCTGCCCTAGCACTGACCTTAGTCTTGTCAAAGCCTGACGCACAAGTCATATTTTATTTTTTAATATTTGTATCTTGCCAAACTACAGAGAAATGTCAGATAGTACACACAAAGCTGTGCAAAACTCCAGAAATGTCAACTCACAGCAGTTCCCAAAATCATTGCTTTCGGTGAAATTTCAGGATAATATAGATTTCATTGTCGCGCAAATGATCGCCTTTGAATTTCAGATCAGGTCTCTATATCTTAGTTATAGTTATAGTTAGTTTTGTTAGTATTAGCAGTGAACACTCCCATGTATACAGGAAGTAACAATAAAGGCACCAGTATTGTGTACTTAGATAATTCACAGATCACCAACTTCTGTAACAGCAGACAGTATTCTTTTGTCCATGAAATGAAATTGAAAAACAAATATTGGTAAAGTTTAAAACCAAATAGCAATGGCTTTCATTTTTCCTGCATTTTGCATTTCACACTCTTCTTCTCATCTCAAAAAACAAATTATTTGTGCAATTGTTCCTGATTACAGTATTACACACCATGTAATAAGAGCTGATAGCTAGTTTTCTTGGATATATTCAGGTATTGTGATCTTACCTTACTAGAAACTGAGTGGACCTGGGAAGATCTCTGTAGCTTTATCTATATCACCATAAACTGGGCAGTAAATAGACACATTTGACTGATAGTCATGTGCAAGAGGTGACAATTTACCCAAAAAACATAACATTTTCATAAAATATGGCACAAATCCTACAAAATCAGTATTGTTGTAATTATTTGAAACTGAAACCAGAAAGATATTTTATTCCTGATTTTTCATGACAAAGCTGGCAGCAGCTGTGGACAACTACAAACTTAACATAGTATTAATAATAATTAGGTGCCTAAAGACAGTCAACTATATATTGTACAGTACAGAGAACATATAGAAAGAAAACTATACAAAGGATTCACAAAACAACAACAAAAAAACTGTGTGCAGTGACAGCCACATCTGATACTGTGAGTCACATTAGCAATTTATTTAAACGCTGTTTTTTTTATAGATAGCCTACTTGCCACTTTACTTGCTTATTGCCTGTTGGCAACAGCTTAGTGACCTTCACCCCTCCTCACCACCTCACACAGAAATAATAAATCTATTATATCTGTAATTGCTTTAGTTTGACCGGTAATATGAGAAGCAAGGACAGCAGATCCATTCCAGGAGCAAACAGGAGGCGGTAGGCATAATGACTCTGATTCATCACATCGATGCAGATCTGTTGGTGTGTTGAGTCAAGGGGTATCTTTGTGCTGATTACTCAGACACAGGCAGAGAATGGGATTCATCTTCCCGTTAAAGCAGGAAGGCCTGGCCATCTTGCAGGGAAACAGCGTCTCCCTGTCGCTGTTATAAACCTGATACTGTTTCAGCATGTTATTCATCATCATCATATGCTATTCTCCAGAGTTTGTTGATAAACTAACTCATGAACGAGCATTGCCATGGTAACCAGTCCTATTCTGCTGAAATACAGACGCTTTCAACGGTAACAACATAAACAAATGGTACTGCGCATGTGCGACATTGACGTTGGACGGATTTGTGCAGCGATGTTCATGATACTAACCATTCAATACACAGACTGTCAGCTGTCAGTGTGTTTGCAGGAGAGAGAGAGAGAGAGAGAGAGAGGGAGCGAGTGAGAGGAGGTGCTGAGCGAATATCCGTTGCGTGCAGCTCTGCAATCAAATACAAGTTTTCCCATCTTAAATAGTAAAAAATACCCTCACAGATGTTAACACAGGTCTTCCCCACGCCTGGTCATATAACTTCTTTCACAATTCCTCAGACCTTTCCCTTTTTGGCTGTTTCTCAGTCATCTTCACAGCAAAAGTCCCGTAAGAAGTCCATCATGTTCGAATGTACCGCTGTTTGTTTACACTCTCTCTCCCACTGCTTCCAGTGTGCCATCGCCACCTGCAGCTCGCTCCAAGCAGCTTTGTTTGTGCTCAATTTACAGTCCCCGGGCAGTGTAAGAAAACAGGATTTTTTTTCAGAGCACACGAAAAACAGAGAGCTACCAACCCATGAGGAAATATTCGAATTTAACAAAAAGTGTATTGGATTAGAATCGCAAAGTATCCCTTTAACTGTCAGAAACAAAAGAGATAATTGTGGAGACAAAAAATAGCCTCAATCTCATGTCTTGTTGTCTAGTCAATAACCAGATTATTGAATAATTTTGTTTAATTTGGTCAAGAAATTACTAATGGCTAGTGGTCTTTTCAGAATTTAAAAATATATGTGAAAATACTTGCGACTTTCAATTGACAAGGTTCGTACAAAGTCTTGAAAGTTTGAAAAATGCTAATTCTTAACTGTTATGTTTCCAAAGTGAGGAATATGCTTGAATTTGAGTATAACCCTTAAAAAATGCTTGACATTTTTTAACACGGGCTGTGTTTGAAACGGAAGGCTGCCTCGCTACTGTAATAGATAGGTGCCTCTGAAGGAATCACTTTCAAGTGAAGGCATCTCTGCTAACATTGGTTTCTAAACAGCCTTCTAGGGCAGCACTTACGGCAACGTGTGACATCAGCAGTCTTGCGTCTCTTCTAGCTGTCAGAAAAGACGCTAGCCTAAGCATTAGCTAACTAGCTTTTGAAAGGCAAATGGCTAACGGACACCTCAGAAATCATACTTAACAAACTTGGTTGGTTACAGTCATGGGCTAATATGATAGTTCATTGTTCAGTTTTGCTAGCTTTTCAAAAATCGAACGAGAAAACATACATTTGTGTACAAATACGGTATGTTTTTCTGCCATCTTGACCAGTTGTCATAAGCAGCAGCAGCCGCAGCCGCGCTTGTTTATGGGTAATGGGCAGCATCAAGTCACCATTGATGCTGCCTTCAAAACTGGCCATTACGGGGGCAGTTGGAAAGCATCTTAAGAGACAGGAAGAGATTGTTCTAGCTGTTCGGAACAGCACTCTATGCCTTGCTGTCCTGTTAGACACCTTCAGAGACAGCAGTTTAGCCCGTTTCGAACACAGCCATGATCTGGTGTTTCAGCTTCACAATCACTCATGTAGACCAAAAATCTTTTGATTGAAATTTTTGAAATGAGAAAATCCCATCATCTTATTTGTTTGTTCTCTCTAGGCTTGTTCTGATTGGTGATTGGATCGCTTATCGATGATTGAAGGGATGATCAGCGATTGGTTTTTCATGCAACGATTGTAAGGCGACACAGTTACACAGTAATTCTGAAGGGAAAAAATTCTACTGTGCATTTACAGATGTTTCTGGTGGTTTCTCTTAAAGCTAATAAGCCTGTTTCTTCCATGCTGGCATTTCACTGACTTGCTGCAACGCAACATCGCACCCTGGTAATCTGATCACCAATCGGTTATCTCAAGTAGCCATGATCAGACGATATGAAAATAGAGAAGATCGCCCAACCCTAGTTCTCTCACACAGAGCACAGCAGACAGGACCTGAGCTAGGTTAACTGACATGGGCACTGAAACAAAAAGGGGACCATTTTGGTCTGGTGTAAACCTGGCAACATGAGTGCTACTATCTGCTAAAAGAATGTAGCACATTCTATGATCTCTGACATTGACAGCGTTGTGTTGGACAGATTTGTGTAGCAGTGTTTATGATACTAACCATTCAATTCACAGACTGTCAGCTGTCAGTGTGTTTGCAGGAGAGAGAGAGAGAGAGAGGAGGTGCTGAGCAAATATGCGCGCAGTGCAGCGCAGCAATCAAATAGTAAAAAGAAAATTGAAAATCAATATGTGGAGGTCAGCGCTGATATTGTGGCTGGCCGCCACAAATAAATCAATGTGTGGGAAACCCTGGATGTGTTTTGGGCGTAACATGCAATACACCAATCAGAGTGTCATCTCCCATTCCCTTTAAAAATCAGGTCTTCTTGTACCTTGGCGCATTGTTATTATAATGGCGGATGAATGGCGCATTATTAACACCATAAATTGACTGATTGAATTGCAGACTCACAGCAAAGAGGGGGATATGGACAGATGTGTGGATGTGATATAAAAACCGTCTTTGATCATGAAGACTAATGTTACTCTGCAGCTCTGTGGTTTATCAGCGAAGTGTAGGAGTTCCACTACAGACTGGAGTCACACAGACTGATGCTGGCTTCTCTATCTGTCAGCGTGTCGGGAGATTTTAATAATCAATGAAGTTATGCTGCTTCGCCTCGTGCGTAAATGCACACAGTGTATCTCTTGGCTTGGCGTGAAAATGACAACTGCGTCAACTGGAAACTAGCAATCACACTTTGTGCCGCTTTGTGCCAGGTGCAAGCCTATTTGAGGTTTAATTCTGCACACAAAAAATAACGTGGTTTGGAACCATTTATTGTGTGTCTATCATAAAATATATCTAAACAAAATGAGGCTTTCATGTACAACTTTATACTAAGGACTCAAAGTGTTACATAAAGACAAAGCAATAATTATTAGTGGTTTTAAAATGCTTAATGTAGCACAGCTAAGGGCTTTGTTACATATTACACATTGTACAGCCAGAACCTGTGTTGTGTACACACAGTATTCACTTCACGGTAGATCTGTGATGTTTGCTTTGTACTAACAGCAATCAAATTGACACCTTTTGCCTCAAGAGATTGTTATAATTTGGTTAAAGTAATAATTTGTGTTTTCATTTATTCCTAACAGAATTAAAGGTGCATTAGGCAATATTTGTATGGTAACCTAAAAACAGCCTAAATCACAAACTGGTGCTTTAAAGAGAAGGCTGGGCCATGTCCCCTGGTTGAGATGCTGTTGATCAGATGTAATTAAATTCTGGTCTGACATATGGCGTCCTCTGGGAAATACACACCGAAAAAGACGTTGAAACTTAAGAGCAAAATGCATAATCAAATTTTATCAACTGTAGAGTGCAATACAACAGACATGGCTGTGTCAGCAGCTTTGGAGAAACCTATTTGGCATTTTTACATGTTTAAATTAACTACAAATTGAAATTACTTTCAAACATTTTGATATAGTATCAATTTCCTTTCCACAAGAAATTACCACATGATCCTCTTCACAGTGCCTATATTTGATTCTTATTGATTATCTGAGTTTGATTTTTCAGCAGCAATGCTCTTTAATGCAAGGCCTTTCAATAGTACCATTTTTAGTTCTTATGATTTTGACCCCTGCAATCAAATCTGTAATGTTTCACATCGGTAAGCTTCTTTTGCTGTTGTATATGCTAAAATTTTTTCCAGCATTTCTTGATGTTGAGTTCAATTTCTGATTTTTTTTTTGTCAGCTCATACGTGGATAGCAATTCTTACACGTATTTTCCAGCTTTACATTAGATTTAGGTAAGGTTTGTGGAAATTTAGAAATTGCACGTTCATTTGATGGATGCTGAGCAAAAACAAATAAGTGTGAAAATTCATCCAGGTTTCAAAATTCATGCACAGGTTTATTTTCTGTGGACAATTCTTCTTCATCTGCTGCTAACTTCAACATATCTGTTTCTCCCCAAGTTGCAAGCTCTGCCACCATCGTTTTCCTCCCCACAATGTAATAATAATGGTAATAATGATAACAATGATATTCCACACAAATCACAAACTGTAAATTTTAAACAATATTAAATATTTGATTTCAGACTAATACTTGTGGAATCAATTACATAATACTGGGTGTTTGGCCATGCCGGTATGTTAAGTAGTAGCAAAGGCATGGAAAACTGCTTAGCTGGAGTCCCAGCAGCTGGTATGTTGATTCCATGGCTGAAGATATATCACATGATGAGAAGTGGCAGGTGGCGTGGCAGAAGCTGTGGTTATGAGTTGTACGGCAGAGGCCTTGTTTAGCAGTAAATGTTAAATATCAGGTAGGGCATCAGCTGCAATAAAATCAAAAATCGTGCAATGATGACCTTATCATCAGCTCCAAGAAATCATAAATAGAGATAATGTTTCCTTGTTCTGTTTTTTTATTTATTTTTATTATATGTGTTGGTATCTGGACTTCCATCAGAGAAGAGGCTCAACCATGGTGTTTTTTAAGTTATTTTTGCTTTGTTTTAACTTAAGATGCTTTGCACAGTATGTTTTGTAGTTAAATATATTTCATCAAGTCTCCTATAGTTTCAACTACAGGCCTCATTTAAAACGTTATTCAGGCCACACTTTAAATTAAACACTGGAAAACTTGTGAGTGTTGCTGTCGACAATACAGTCATCAGGGATGTGATTGTTCCGGATTAATCTGGAATTCCGGATTTTCCGACCTGAAAATCGGACAGAAGCTGGCCGAGTGAAATGGAAAGGATTTGAGGACATCTACAGGCTGACGTCTGGAAAGTTTTCTTCCTATCCAAGTATCAACAAGGATGTTCGTTTGCGTTCAGCTGCCCTTTCCACACCTACGCAGTGTGTACCACAGTCGCTGTCTCGCATCAGTGGTAGGCTACGTAACGTGTTGGGCAGTAATACTACAATATTACTTTTCCCAGTAAAGAATAGGATTACTTTTTCCAAAACAGTTATATTATTACAGTTTCTGATCATATTAAGGCTGCCCTACTGAACGCACCATCCCTGATGTGAATGCACGACCGCGCTGCAGGTCAGGGATGGTGCGTTTACCGGACCTTATCAGCTGTTGGCCAAAAAGGAAGACAGAAGAGAGGAGAACAGGGAGGAGAGGTATTTTCGACAGCTGTAAGTAACGTTGCCATTATTATGTCACAGTCTAAGATGCAAAGAACATTGTCGTCCGTTGTAAACTTTGTGCAACCAGCAAAAAGCTTTTAACTGTGAACAATTCTACATTGACTTAGGTTAACTGAAGCATCAGCTAAAGCAACACAGCAACATGAAACTCAGAAAGAATCGCCGGCTGCTACTGCCAGTGATGCTTGGACTCATCGAGAGAGTGTGGCGTTATATCACCCAGTACCCAGTAATAAGTAGGCTAGAGTAGCTAATATTATATTTTTAAGGAGTAGCCTATATGCTAGTAACTAGGTAATGGTTATATTATTTCTGAGTAACTTGCCCAACACTGAGTTGACAATAAGCCATCCATCCATCGTCAACCGCTTATCTTGCGTACAGGGTCGCGGGGGGCTGGTGCCAATCCCATATGGCATCGGGCAAAAGGCGGGGTACACCCTGGACAGGTTGCCAGTCAAACAACCACTCACACCTAAGGTCAATTTAGGGTCACCAATTAACCTAGTCCGCATGTCTTTGGACGGTGGAAGGAAGCCGGAGCACCCGGAGAGAACCCACGCAGACACGGGGAGAACATGCAAACTCCACACAGAAAGGCCGGGGAAACCAAGGTTTTGAACCCATGACCTTCTTGTCATGGGTCCTGCTTTACCATCCAAATGCTAAAGTAGAGTCTTTATCGGGTTGTGGGGGGTATTTTCCTGCTTTTTTGCCCTTTGCCAATCACATGCCTGAGTCTTTTATACATTTTTCATTCTCCACTATTGGTATTTATGTACATTGCATTTTGTTTTCTTGATTCAAGCCAGCAGTTGCCATTTTGTATTTTTAAATTAATTTACAAAAGGGATGTATGATTTATCTCCACCCATCACAGGGTGGGGATGAAAAGCTCTGTCTGTTTCAGTTGTTATTCAGCATTATTATTACAGTTATTTGAGTTTCAGCATTCAAGACAGACTATGTTGCAGCAACACAAGGGAGGCTAATCCTACCAGGTAGGGTTAGCCAGCCGACATGCATAAAGTCAGTGACTTAGGTTTAGGTACTAACATTTGGTGGTAAGGGTAGGGGCTTCGGGGGGCTGTCAACACCTTTATCACAAACGTAGCTAGCTAATTTACACTTCTGGTCTGTATGAGACGCCCCAGAGCGTCTTATACAGACGCACCTGGTGCGTCTCACACAGATGCTAAAGGGTACCTTTAGCGTTTGAACGCCTTGCGATGAGAACAGGCTCCATATTATGCTTATTTTAAGGTTCATAATTTCATTTAGGGGCTACACCAGAATATGTTTACATGGTTTCATTTAAAAAAAAAAAAACTTATTTTCACCCTGTGTGTTTTAGCTAAGGAGTGAAGCATCTCACTTCTGTTTGATTTTTGCTGGGAGTTGCACATGCGCAGTACCTAGTTAAGGACTACTATCCAATCAGAAGCAGAGTAGGGCGGGTCCTGACAAGCCGGTAACCAGCTCTTCAGTTCAGCTGTTCCCGAACCAGCTTTGCAACCTAGACTGGAGCAAGAGTTTCAGAGTGGTTAATTATTAATTTGTAACAAATTAATTTTTCATACATTTTAACTGTGCACTGTCACCACATCATAGTAAGTGAGGGGAGGCAGCAGGCAGATGTCTTGTCACTGTGTGTGCTGCAGCTTAGTGTGTTTTTCCACCAGTGTTTATGAGGGCATGCCTGAGCATTGCGACAAAGTGATGCAGACAGGCTAGGGAAGTAAAGGCTGGACTGCAATTGAGCTGTTTTCAGGCAGATCAGTTCAGGAACAGTGTTTTGATAACTCCCTTTGGGGTGGACTTAAAAGTAAAATAGAAAACACGGAAGGACTGCATAACAGAACAAAACCAGGGCAGGGAACAGAGACAGGACCAAACAGGAAACAGGACTTCAGGGAGTGTAGAGACCTGGAACCCAATATATTTTTCTGCTAAACCCAAATGGATTTGCCGCGGGTGTAAATTTTGGTCTGTGCTGCGACATTTCCAATGCCTCTGTAATGGTTTGAATATGCAATGCAAATGGTGCTAATAAGCTGGTTTTATGCCAATTAACTAGTAAGATTAATATAGAAACCTTTCCCCGTTAATGTTATAGATGTCAAGTGGGAAAAAAATGGTCCAAGCCTGTAAATGTCATGCTATTTCTTTACTTTCAAAGGAGAGACATTGCCAATGGAATAAAAATTGTTTTCCCAAAAGGCTGAGAACCCCCTAATGTTCTAACCTTTTGGTGACAGTGAGCCTCATAGTCTCACCCGAGGTCTTCATCCAGAATGGGAAACAAAAGTGTGACCTTCTGGTTGAAATATTATCAATGAACCACCTCCCTGTCAAAAGGTTTACTCATCTGTGAGTTTCCCTTTGTTTTGGATTAGCTCTTCTTCCCTGTGGAGTTTTGTGAATGGTTTTTATGTGAACGTTTTGTAACATTTTATCCCCTAGACTGTATATTTGTAAGATATATGCCATGATGCAATCCCTTGAAAACTTTCCCAGATAACTTGAAGGTTCACCACCTGTCAGTGCTGCTTATGAGCAAACAGTGTAATGGAATGGTAACAGAACCAGATTGGACATGTGTAAATGAACACTCCTCAGCTTTAGTAACACATTCTGGTGATACTTTCCTCACTATCCGGTGTTGAAATATTCCACCTCCCAGCAGTGAATAACATATGCAGTTTCTAAATAAAGCCAATTCCCCAAAGTGGCCTCAGTGCTGACACAACTAAAGCAAATCTAATAATTCCTGTAGGGATAATGCCTCATTCTTTTCTTTTTAGTTATTAAACTGTCTACAATAAATGTATGTTCTTGAGTGTTTTACTATTGTGATTGAAGGCTTAATTATTTAAGAAATGAAGAAATAAATGTTTTTTTAATGGTTTTACATTCTAAATTATGCACACAGTCAAGGCCTACAAAAAAAATCTGCTAATTGTTCAGAGAACAACAATTGCTTGAATATTTTGTCTGTGACTAATTTTAGGTAGTACAGAACATAAGAGGAGGAGAGATAACAACAAAAATCAATTAGGCCTATACTTTAAATATATATATTCCTCTATGGTACGGCGTTGCCTCTGGGCAACATTCCCATTTTTGGCCTAGTACACCTCCACCAAACATCACAAAATATGATGCATTACTTTAAAAGAGTTGCAGGGCCTTAAGGACACCAATAGCAGTGTTAAAATTTGTCACATGATTCTCTGGCACCCATTATGAATCCTTTTACTGCTGCCTTTGCCTCTCTGCGCTGAACTGCCTTAAAAACTTATTTTTATGTCATTTCTTGACCCAGAATTATGTTCACAATAATAGGTGAGTAAAGTTTATTTGATAATTATATAATGGAAAATAGTTAAAATGTAAATGTTGCCTTGAAGCAACATCATACCACAATGGAATCCCACCATGCCATTTTTTGGTGTTGTGTATTAGGTTTATGTACTGTTCAAAAGCATAACAGTTGAATAACATAATTTCTCTTGTTTTTCATTAATTAATTCATTTCATTCATACATTTGATAATGTTGGTTGTAATAACACTGTAATATAAAACGTATTACACTGGATATTTTAACCTTACGCTTTGTTATCCTCCATGCCGAGCACATGCTTATATAGTGTCAAACACATTGTGCTTCCATTTAAAGGATGAATACAAAGGGCTCTATGGTTCATCAAAAAAATGCGCGCTTCCAGCTGATGGTGCTGACGATTTAGTAGTGAGGAAAACAGCGAGTTGCTGGAAATCCTGCAAGAAAAGTGAAGAAGAAGATCAGTGAGGATGAAAGTGCTTTGACAGGTAGGAGTATAAGATAGGGAGGAAACCTATTTAATAACTTGTTTTCACTTATTAACGTGATGCATTTTGTTGACTTTCGATACTTTGTCAACTATTGAGCCAAAGATGGCTGCAAGGTAACACATATCTGAAGTGGCACCAGAAAACTGAAGACACACATTTAAATCTAACACAAATGATGAATTGATGGAAGGTAACTCTGTGTTGATTTTCAACATGTTTTTGAAGTTTGGATTTTAAGTTTGTTGAAATGTGTGTACTCTCTTTTACGCATTCATTCCTATATGCGGTTCCATAATGGTACAATGTTGCCTGAGGGTAACATTCAAACAAACAAACCTTTTGTAAAGGGTTTATTTTTTATATTTTCAAATTTAAAGTGATTGTATTTTAAACTGGTAAAGCCATTGAACATTTTCATTGAGTATTTTAATAAACTTTAAATAATAACTCTGTTTTTCCATTCTTTACTATTATGGTACAGTGTTACTTTAAGGCAACATACCCCATAGTTTACCCCCCAAATATTTTGTTTTTTTTAATTTCTTTAAATTATGTTTACTTGGTCCATTTCATGACAAAAAAAACAATAATATTTTTTTTACCCACTGGCAAAATGATGCGTACCATATGTTTTGAAATCTCTCTGAGGGTGAAAATAGAAATGGTCACAAAAACACTGACTCTGTCACCGTGCCAAGTTGAGGCATGAGGCAATCTAAGCATTACAATATTGATGAAGAGGTCTTCAGTACAGGCCGTTTTTGCACCATGTGATGTGTTTATGTGGAGCCACATGTCGCTCGTCAGCTGAGTGGAGCCTTAAGCTCACAAAGGGATATCCTGACTGCCGTGAAAAACCGAGGAGCAGCAATGTGGATTTGTGGTAAAAAATGAGACAGGTTAGGAAAGAGATAGATAAGAGGAAAGTCCAACCGCCCGAGTCGTTTATTAAAGCAACAGAACATCACATTTACAAGTTGTATAGCTTCACAGAAAAAAATCTTTTTACACGCTTAGCACTGTCTTCGTAGAGCAGAACTGCTGACAGGCTGACAGACCATTATGACGGGGTGTTAATATTGGTGTCATTTCTTATTGCAGTAATATTCACATTTTGACTTGAGTATTATAACTTTTATAACACCTCTTTAACAAGGCAGGCTGACAAAGCTCACACGCTTATTGACAGGAACATTGTATTTTATTGTAGCATTTATAGTATAGGACCGTAGACTGTTTGTTTAAGACAAACTTTACAATTGGAATGATGTGAATGTGCCAGCCAAGTTGCAATCTCCTGATTAGAAATCCAATTTAACTGTTTTCATATTTACTCCAGGACACTTATTGCGATGCTAATTGCACTGAAATATGGTCTGTCTGATTACAATCTCTCCTGTGCCCTGCACCTGTCAGACTCTCAACCATATGAGGCAAAGACATACTAACTAAAAAAATCATTTGAAAGTTGTTAGATATGCATGCATTGTGTTTTTGAGTGTTTGCTGATGGAAACCAAAACGGTAACAGTTACTCAGTGTTTGCAGAACAGACTTTGTGCCATATGGGCTTCTTTCTTTGTTTCTGCCTTTGTTCTTTTCTCTCAGCAGCAGGTTGAACTATAGGGTGAATATGCTTTTCCATCTTCAAATTCCCTAAGCTGTTTACGACTCCTAAAACCTTTTAGATGCCTTGTTTACTGATAATGGTATAATCAGTGGCATGGCAAAATTTAACATCATCTGAACATTTTCTTCTTCATTACTTTTGTTTGAGTTCAATATTTTTTTCACTTGAACAATTATCTTCAGCTCTGCAGTCTTTACCTACACAGGCTTTGTGGCTGCAGCCCCAGTTGCATGCAAGGTCACCAAGCCGAGGTAGAGCCATATCAGATGTTCTGTTTGAAAAACAATATAATGTTTGCCATTGAGGAGCACCCAGTTGCCTAGGAGATGCAGCAGACCCTGACAGACAGTTAGATCTGAAGCTGTGCGATGAAAGATGTGATGGTTTAGTCTTTTTCTAGCTGATAGTCTCGACCGCGCATTCATCATTAGAGTCACCTCACCTTACCCAACGTTAGGGTCAGACAAACCAGTAGAAGAGCAAGACACATTGGCAGTCCTTGTCAGACAATAGTTAATTAAAATGTTAGGGAAGAATATAATATATTGTCCAATACACTACCATATATTTAGTATGGTAGCGTAATACACTATATTAGGTATGAACATGTACAATGACCCAGTCAGTTTAATTTTGTCTTCTTTTTGCCTAGTATTGCTATGACTTTCATGACCTAAAGGCACTTGTTGAACCTTGTGCCAGTATATAAGATTATTACTGCTTGACCTGAATATCACTGAGACAACAATGCTGACAAGCTCCCAACAAGGTTGCCATTTAATAAGGCATATGGACAGCCCTCGTGTGTGACAGATGCATGTCGTGTTGTGGACGTGACGTGAGATGAGAAGTGCTGTACTCCAGGATTACAGCTCAGATGAGTCGCACATGGCTGATAGAAGTGACTGAGAATGTAATGATATTCATGAACAAGACTTAAGGACAAATATTACTGTAGTTATCCTGTAGTGTTTTTAACATTGTTCCTGTATTCCCATCTATATAATTTTTGATTAACTGATTTAATAATTTAGTATAAGATGTCAAAAATAGTGTATAAATCACAATTTGCCAAAGCCCAAGGTGACATGTGCAAATGCTTGTCCAAAACCTAAATACATTTAATTTACAGTGATATAAAACATAGAAAAGAAACATGTCCCTGTACTGTATTTTAGAAAATTCACAAATTAATGTTTTTGTTTGATAAATAACATTAACCAGTTATCAGTTAGCAAAATTGTTGTTGAATCATTTTATGGTGATCCACTTATTGATTAATCGACTAATCGTTTCGGCAGTACACATGGTCAACCCTTTATGTACAGTACACTTATATGTGTGTATTAAAGTGTCATCTTTGGTCTGCGGTTCCTTTTTTCCCATGCATGTTGTCTGCATGAACTCTTCTCCTTAATATAAAATAAAATATTAAATTTGTTTCCCTTGCTTTTTCAATTTGCGCACAGATGATTTAGCCTCTTTGGATCTCTGTCTCATGTTGCTTTGAAAACTCACATATAAAAGTGCTGCCAGACTCTTTTATGGTAGTAGCATAGTATGGTATAATGTCAACGGCTTTGTTTATTCTTGCCCTCACAGACCCTCAGAGAATGCTCTATCTTCATTATGAAAAATGCCAAGGCGGTAGAAGGGTTTTGTTTTCACTAAACATTCAGTGTTGTGTTTTTTGTTGGCATTTTATTATCTTTAGCATCAAAATTGCCTGTCAACACTGAACGCCAACTGCAAAATATGATGAATGAGTCATTTTGAGTCAACGGCAACCTTAAGCATCAACTGTACTAAATTAATGAATGACTAATCTTCAATTTAAATGTATTTAGCATGATCTGTATGCTCAACAAACATAACATTCACCTAAATATAATAGTGCTCAGATCAAAGGTATAAAGGACAAAAAAACCAAAACGTTTTACTATTTTTTACTATCTAGGTCTTCTGTGAGGATTTTCTAATTTAACATTTAGATTCTGTTATTTCCACTCACACATGCTATCAATTAGAGATCTAAAAACAAGGTTTAGTTGGTGCTCCAAAACCAGCCGTTAAAGCTTATGGAGCATTTGAACAAAGACATCGACAAATATAAAAGGGGTGTGTGTAGTCATTTGATCAGCAGGAACGTGCTGAAAGCCTGGTGAGAGTTTCTACAACATAGGATGCTGGCTGTGATCCCAGCTCTCGGTCTTTTCCGGAGGAAGTTGTCCAGAATGCCTCTTCATGTTCCTGGCTCTTCTTCCCCTAGGAGCTGGCTGGGACTCGATAGTTCCATCTGGACAAGCTTATCACCGCTCTGTGCATCTCTCGTCACTCTGTAACCTTATCTTATCTGCTTACCCCTTTCACCTTTTCATGACATTTCAGACATATAACAGGCATCCTGAGAAACTTATTGTAGTTTATTAGCAGATTCATTTTAATCTGCTGATAACACAGAACATAGTACACAAACAAATAAGTGCAGTAATCACAAACAGTGAATGAAACAACTAGTGCCTTTTCTTTAGAATCATTATGTGAAAACAATATACAGTTGCTGGTCATATAATTAGAATATCATCAAAAAGTTGATTTATTTCAGTAATTCTATTCAAAAAGTGAAACCTGTATAATGTATACATTCATTACACACAGACTGATATATTCAAGTGTTCATTCCTTTTAATTTTGATGATTATAACTGACAACTAATGAAAACCCCAAAATCAGGATCTCAGAAAATTTTAATATTGTGAAAAGGTTCAATATTGAAGACACCTGGTGCCACACTCTAATCAGCTAATTAACTCAAAACACCTACAAAGGCCTTTAAATGGTCTCTCAGTCTAGTTCTGTAGGCTACACAATCATGGGAAAGACTGCTGACTTGACAGCTGTCCAAAAGACGACCATTGACACTTTGCACAATGAGGGCAAGACACAAAAGGTCATTGCTAAAGAATCTGGCTGTTCACAGAGCTCTGTGTCCAAGCACATTAATAGAGAGGCGAAGGGAAGGAAAAGATTTGGTAGAAAAAGTGTACAAGCAATAGGGATAACCGCATCCTGGAGAGGATTGTGAAACAAAACCCATTCAAAAATGTGGGGGAGATTCACAAAGAGTGGACTGCAGCTGGAGTCAGTGCTTCAAGAACCACCACGCACAGACGTATGCAAGACATGGGTTTCAGCTGTCGCATTCCTTGTGTCAAGCCACTCTTGAACAAGACACAGCATCAGAAGCGTCTCACCTGGGCTAAAGACAAAAAGGACTGGACTGCTGCTGAGTGGTCCAAAATTATGTTCTCTGATGAAAGTAAATTTTGCATTTCCTTTGGAAATCAAGGTCCCAGAGTCTGGAGGAAGAGAGGAGAGGCACAGAATCCACGTTCCACGAGATTTAATCCTAACAACACAAAATTTTTGTTGTGCAATGAAAAGGCATTGACGATTCAAAGTTGTAGGCTACTAACAGTTTTCGTTGAAGGGTGTGTCTGTGTCGTGGCCAGTGTTGGGTAGCGTCTCTACAAGTAGCTAGTACTAGTTTAACTACATTTCCCAGTAGCTTGGTGGTAGCGTCACTATTTTCTGAATCAAATAGCTTTTCAGTAACAAAGCTCTTTTATTGACCGAGTAGCGCGGTAGCTTCCACACACGCTACATTTTCCCAAGCATTTCTGAAGGATCAGTAAGTGACGCCACCGGTTACATCACGGTGACATCACATACCGATCCTTGGGCTGATGTCCGATTTTTTTGGGAATAAAGACACGCGCGACTAGTTATTGTAAAACCTCTTGTGAGAAGGATCAGGGTCCAGCCTGGACACCTCTTCCTCTAGTAAGGAGGAAACTTTGATCTAGTGGCAGAAACTTGTTTCCATGAGATAAGAGATTTCTCTCTCTCTCTCTCTCTCTCTCTCGCTGCAATGATATGGCAGTAAGTAGGAGAGTTTCTGTGTGTCTGATTTAGCTCTCTCTCTCGCGCACACACTGTTTGAAGCAGGTTTTTAGTCTTTCTTCTATTGCTACTGTGGAATGAAGTAAGTTCAATATAAACTAGGCCTATAGCCTACTGTGTGTGTGAGTGTGTGTTTGTGTGTGTGTGTGTGTGTGTGTGTGTGTGTGTGTGTGTGCGTGCGTGTGTGTGTGTCTATATATATATATTTATATATAATGACCGAACTACAAAATATTAAAAAATTAAAAGTAGCTTAGATGTAACTAAGCTTGCTACATTTCCCTGGGGGGTAGCTTCTGTGTAGTGAAGCTTCATTTAATGTAGAATAGCTAATAACTTAGCTCACTACATTTTCCAAGTAGCTTGCCTAACACCGGTCGTGGCATCAAAAATCAATGATACGCCATGAAACAGGAAGTTGTTTTAACTTCAATGCACATGCTCACATCTTTATCAAATCTTACATGTTTGATTGAGTCCTGCCTTCAAGACATCCATATGGAAATACTCACTCAATCATACAGCACCATCTACTGGCAACAGGAGGTAAACTTATGAAAATCACGTATGAAAATCACACGGTAGCTTTGCTTTACCCTTGAGAAGCTGCAGAGCTGAAGTCTCTGTTCATGAGTCACTGTAACTTACATTGTATATTTGCAGCTAAAATGAGGCTTATTGTTGATCCTTTTCTCTCAGCTCTGCTCGCCTGCCATTCATTGGTCTTGTGCCGAGTATTGCTTGCCCGCCGACAATTGCATGCACGTAGCGGCTCCTCTTGGGACTATTCCAAGAAGGCTACTGTTTAAAAACAGTAATATAATATATATTATTCTTTGTTATCAACAATGGTGATAAATTATTTGAACGTCCCTGTGTGCTCAAACTTGGACCAACACCGGCACAGCTGGTGCTCGGCCTCTCTTTGTCTTCTACCACACATACCCGCTACGCCCACACGTGCACATTGACCCCCCCTTCCTTAGGTTCAATGTGTAAGATTTAGTGGCATCTAGTGGAGAGGGTTGTGAATTACATCCAACTTTCCAGTCTACTACTGCCCCCTAACCTTTCAAAGAGTGTAGGACAGCTATGGTGGCTGACACTGCACAAAAGGTGTCTCTTCTGAGACAGCAGAGAGTGGCTAGTCAAGAAATTAGGTTTCTTTAGGTATATTTATTAAGAAATTATGTTTATTTAAAGGGGCATTATGTAGTTTCCAGCGGCCACTAGCGATGCGATTCTAAGATTGCACCCAGGTGTGTGCTCGTACGCGTGCTCGCTTGAACTCATGAGCGAGCATAATCCGAAACACGACCCCTTTCATAGAGAAATACCACAATAAACGCAAAAACACCAGCATGCAGGCTGCGGCTTTTCTCCAGACATGTTCAGGCAGAGGCAGATCAACACCCGCACTGTACCTTTCATTCAGCGCAGCAAGCTGCATATCGGCACAATATTCCCGAAAAAAGGTGACAGTGGCTATAGACAGACAGGGAGAACAGACAGAGCTGGAAACTCAGGTAAACTCGCACTGCAATGTTACAGTAATAGTTTTATCAACTGTAAGGTGAAGTAATCCATGCTCGTTACATTTACTGCATTTAGCCGACATGCTACATCATTAGCTCACCTGCTGCTTTTCAGTAACCATCTTTACTATCTGTGAAACTGTCACCAGATGCTGAGCAATGTCAGCACAGCTACATGTATTGGATGATAATGAAACAGTTAATGAGCTGGACTGAATATTATAATGAGATTGTGTCACACTTTATAACAGTTAGACTGCAGTAAGTAACTTTACTGTAACTAGTGATAGTGGATGGCTCTTCCTCTGTGTTGTTGTGACCGTTTTGTTGCAGTGTTTTATGTTATGTGGATCACGTTAGTTACAGCGACTGAGAGGTGGAGAAGCTGTGTACCTGAGTATTGGTAAAACGACAATAAACCTAAACTGAACGTTACAAAGAAAACAGCGGCAGGTCCGAGCTACTGTAGCGTTAGCTGGCTGCATCACTATAGGCTAACGTTAGTAAACAAATTGCTCCACATTTGCTTTTTGCCGTTACATCCTTTCTTGCAGGCTAAATCAAGTGAAGTAATATCGAAAGCTCTCTCTCGCTCTCTCGCTCTCTCTCTCTCGCTCTCTCTCTCTCTCTCTCTCTCTCTCTCTCTCTCTCTCTCTCTATATATATATATATATATATATATATATATATATATATATATATATATATATATATATTTATATTTTAGATATAACTTTGCATCGGATAACATTAGCAATGCTAATTAGCATTAGAAAAGGTTGTCCTGAGGTGCGATTGAACACTCAACCCTTGGGTTACAAGTCCTGCACTTTACCAAATGAGCAAACCAAATTACATGTTGATGTGAGTCAGTATTATGCCTTATATTCTCATCCACCATCTAATGGTTGAAAATATTGTTCCGATGCAAAACTTATTTGCCGACCCCTGCAGTATATTACTAATTCTTCTTCTTT